>NW_005187447.1:828111-867492 GCF_000239375.1 Pundamilia nyererei
GGGAAGATGAAACGGTTTTGCCACAAAGCCAGATGAGTGTGAGTTGCAAACAGAACTCTGGCTCTTTTGTCTCTGTCTCCTAATATCTGAGCTTCTGTCTCTTTCGCCTATGTTTCTTACTCAGATCACGTTGCCTCTAGGGTTAGGATTGGGCAGGATGTTTGCAGACAGATTATCCAGACAGTGAGAGGACCGTGTTCGAAGGGTCATCCAGACTGTCTTGTTCTATCCACGGGCAAAACACAAACAGAACAGCCATGACTCACTTTGCCTCACTGTAGGAAAACCTCGTGATAATAATTGAACTCAGGCCACCATCCGGCATCTCACAGCACAGGAAACTGCAAAGAATACCACTGATAGGTTGTGGGTAGTTCACACATATACACATATGGATGTATACCGCGTGTCGTGCAGGATATCGCACAAGTCTTTCCTCAGCAATATATTATCTGATTAGGCAGAATTAATGAGACCCAGGAGAATGATAAAACTCTTTTGCATCCTTCCCGTTAGTCATGCCACTATCCCATCCCTCTGCCTCTTTTGCCTCATCCTATAGCTCCCTGCACCCCAGATTTTTTTCTTTTTCTGTCTTCTTCCCTTCTTCCTATTTGCCACTCATTACCTTCTGCTCTTGTCTTTTGGTACTTTTGTTTGGTTAAGAAAGAAAGGTTTTTGTATAGTTTTTTCTGTAACTCCTAAATTGACTGCCTTACCTTTTTAATCAGACAGTAGTGTTAGCACAGCACTTCAGAAAATGTCAAACTGACGTTGGCATATAATCGCATGCAAAGAATGTATACAGTACAGATACAAAATGTATATGCACACATTTAAACGCTCTTGTATGCTTAAGCATTTTTGACAGTTAACACAAAGCAGCGTTCTTGATGTGCCAGTAGTTGCATTTAATCTGTGCACATATGGTATTATGTGTGATTAAACTCTGCTTGATATGTGTGAAAGCAAGGAGAGGCTGGTAGATTTAACCAGCTGCCAGTCTTAATATGTGCGCTGGCATGAAAAGAGGAGCCATGAGATTCCCTCATCTTGCTGTCTGCTTTTCTTATTAAATACAGACTGCTTATAGGACTCCCCTCCCGCACACTGTGTGATGTGGGTTGTGTGTACAGACTTTGTGAATTTGCAAGTCTCAAGTGATATAGGAGTTGTTTTTTCATGATGCAAAATATACTTCATTATGAGTGACACCATGAACATGAGGACAGAGAGGGAAAGATTTTAAGTGTGTGTGTGTGTGTGTGCATGAAAGAATGTGTGTCCTTGTGTTTGTGCAGCCTTGGGGCTGCTTCTTGTGATGTTTTAAGCAGAGTTTCATGTCTTCCCTCATTAAATCAAAAAGAACAGGGTTTTTTTTTTTTTTTTTTTTGAAGAATTGCCTGTGTGAGCAAGAAGATATGCCTGTGTGTGCTTTTTTTGTAGATTTTGAAATGCTCCATCAATGGCTCAGCTTCAGCAGGGCAATCACAAAGATCACAAATCACAGGCCAAAGTGCTTGGTCATACATGTTGTGACAGTGAGGGGCTAAAGAGCCTTGGCAGTTCATGTAGAAGCAGTTAATCGTTTGCAGTAGGGTTGGATGAAGTATAAATTTCCTGGTATGGTGATTGGTATCCTCTCAAACAGTCTCTGTACTTAGCTCGTAGTTTTTTAGTTTTTGTTTTTTTAAACAGTTGGGCCTGTTCCAGCAAGAAGGACAGTAGTATTGTCCACAAGTTACTGTGTAAACCTGGGTGCTTGATATTACTGTTTTGACAGTGTTGTGCCTTTACATTTGAATGCAAATGAACTGTGTGTCTGAGGCAACCATCAATCTCTGGAGCTGACCACAGGGGCCAGGCTCCAGAAACGAGTCAAGCCTAATAGTGCTCAACAGTGATGTTCCAAAAGTTAAAATATTATTGATATTTTCCATTTCTATTGATCATGATTCTTAATATTTCAACCATGCAAATTAGACTATATATAGTGGCATTGTGAAATGACGGTGTGCGCTTCTATAGAAGAAGAACTACACAATTCTTGAATGTCTGTTATTTTCTTATCTCGTCACTGTTGCCATGGAAATTTGTTAATCCTGAAGGTCAGGTCATTTAGTGAGAGCTAAGTTTCAGAAACCACCGAGTCTGTGTTTGCAGACAGGAACAAATCACTGTACCATATCGATAACTCTGCTGTACTTTACTACAGCGGTCTGCAACCTCTGGGCCGTGGAGTGATACTGGTCCACGAGTTGTTTGGTACCGGGCTGCGAGAGTTGAGGCTCAGGTGTGAAATTTGTGGTTTTCAGGGTTTTTATTGTTTTTTTTATCATTATTTTTTAAAATTGTTTTTATGGTTAACTCGGTTCCCTGGGTCTCTCTCCATGTGTTTTTTGGTACCGGTACTGGTTTTATTTTGTAGTAATTATCCACCTCACCTTAAAGGCCGGTCGGTGAAAATGTTGTCGGACATATTGTTGGGGACTGCTGCTTTACTACACACACAAAGAAGGTTGGTTGATACCTGTGGATTCTGGGATTTGTATTGGGTTTATGGGTATGAGTACTTCTCTTGCTGGTAATAAATTATGTACACAGACTTGTAACATTTTGTATTTTCTTTGTTTTTCAACTGGATCGATTTTTTGTCATGATTTACCTCGTAGCTGGTTGGGTTGGTTCAAGGCTTAAAATGCTTTTATAAGGATTTTCGGAAACCTGAATTGAGAACGTGAACAGGTAATTCAATCCCACAACCAAAGCTCTTAATAAAGTGGACAAGCGCAGTTGCGCTGTATATACTCCAAATTTTAAAAAGTCCAACTTTACAACATTAAAAGGGTTACTTACAGCCTGGTATAAAAAAATGTTGGCCTTTATGTTTAGAATCAGGGATGTGGTCACTTTAATTAACAGATGTGGCATCACTACACAGAGGCCCAGAGCTAGTTGTTGTCTGCTAGGCCTCACCTTCTCTAACTGGAATCACTGAACTGGATTTCTCCAGTATTTTTGTCTCATAAAAAATGTTTTCCGCCAAACTGAAATGGCAGATATTTCCACATTCAAAAAAATAAATAAAAATCTGAATAAATACTCAAATATTATCCAATTGAATAGCCTAGGAAACATGACCCACGTGTATCTGCTTATGAAATGGTCTACAGGACTTTACCACAGGGAAAATGGACTCTGTTTTATGAAGGGAAAGGATCTGCCATTATCCCACAATTCACAGTGACACATCCAGATTTTTATGAAAACAAATGATCACCATGACTCACGAGTGATGCAGACCATGTAAAACTGTTTTCTATTTCATAACCTGCTGATATGTTTTGACTCTTCAGTGGGAGGATATATTAAACCCACAGGCAGAAAAGATGCTGTGAAAAATGAAGTAGCCTCTTTTATTTATTTTTAATCTGTATAAATAAAAATTATGAGCAATAATAACATTACCGAAGTGAATTTAAGGTTTATCATAACTCAGTTCGCATTAGTTATGTCCTCAGCTTCTGCAGTTGCTGTATTGCCAGCCTTTAAATTTTAACATGAATTAATTTGACTTGTCACAGACATTCTTAATAAAAGCAGGCGTTATGCGATTACTCGATCATCTCTCTAGCGGGAGGAGAAAATATGAGTGGACCGAAAAAACAGCTAATGTCAGCGTGACTCATATTTCATTTTACTTTATAGCCTAGATATTGCATTTTCTTTCAAATACCAACCTTGGTAATGAATTTTTCACCCTTGTTTTTTGTTTATATGGCCTGCGTAAAACAACACAGTAAGAACACTTGTGACAACGTATCTAATATTCACTTTTTGCATTCCCTCTTCGAAGCATTGTTTTTCCATAGCTGCCCCACATCAGCAACGTGCTTTCATATTATTAAAGAGGCTTGTGTAGGTGCAGTCATAGTCTCTGAACTCTGTGGCTCTTTTTGTTTCCAAGTCCTGATAAATTGTCCTTTGCAGCAGGCCTTGACCTCCTGATATTTTCTGTCAAGGTCAAAATAAATGTGCCTGAAGGGGGAAAAAAAGGAGGTAATTTCTTGGACTATTTGAGCACAGTCCCAGTTAAAGTGTGCAGAACACACAATAATTCCTCTAGAGTTTTGATTAATAGCATTGCATTTAATTCAAAGAGCTGAGTGGTGAGTGTCTGAGAGAGAAAGATGGACAGAGAAGAAAGAATAAAGAAAGTGGAGACAGAGTGAGAAATAGGGGGTGGAAAGAGGCACTCAATCCCTTTGTATGACAGTTGCTTCAGCAGAGGATAAGCTATTGTTGACACTACATCGCTGAAACGACTTTCAATTCATTTCTGTTTAGTTTTGTTCAGTACGAGTCAACACCTCAGTTTAACCAGATTCTTTGCAGTTCAACTGAAATTCCTATTGTAGCTGTTTTATTAAAGTAATGACGATTTAGCAAAGGCAAACTCCTTCAAAGGAAGCTCTTTGAAAGTGAAGCAAGAAATAACAGCAAGTATCTCAGTACAACATGGTGCTTAGTGCAGTTTTAGAAGAAACATTTGTGATTTTGTATTTTGTTGCATTGGTTTTTGTATTGATTTATTTGTGGAGGCCTTGTCTGAGATATCATTCTGTCTATATCAGTGGAATTGGTTTTCATTTTTGCTCAGTCTCTGGCCGGCAGCTTTATTTCAGGATCCGTCTCTGGTGAAAGCGCGGTTGCAGTGTGAATTTGACCGGTGTTATATACATCTGCTATGACCTGATAGTGCAACTGTTGGACCGCATAAACAAGCAGCTCCATTTTTTGTTAAAGATTTTGCTCAGCGCACCTCGTGAGAAATGAATTTTTAATATGCTGCATACAAGGAAAGTTTCTTCTCATATAAAATCTTAAAACCTCCCCTTTAAAAAGTCTTCTCAAGCAGAAATATTACATATATGTGTGCCTTCGATATGTTCGCCTGCCCTAAAGTGAGGCTGGCGAGATAAGAATCACACCATCCCATCTGCTGTACTCCCTGTCACCAGATCTTGTTTGTCAGTCCTGGTTATTCCATGTTCACTAAAACCGGCGCACATCTGTGTTCCTTGATTTGCTAAGAGAGAGAGAGTGCATATACATTGAGGTGAGTTAATTTGAACACCAGCCAACAAACATTTAATTTTCTCTGAAGCTCCACCTTCACATTCCCTCCACTCTGTATCATTAGCAGAATATATTAGTCTCCACCTTTTCAGCTTGCCAGCTAAAGCACCTATTAATATTCATATCCTGATCCTAATGGAACCAGGAAAGCCAAAAACAGCATTGGTTTTGGAAAAAATTAACTGCTCTCCAGATCCTATTAGGCCATAATGCACATACTACAGATAGATGCAGACATGCATATCCAGTACTTTGCAAAAGTCTTGAGCCGTCCTTCACTATTTTATATTTTGCTTGGAAAATGGGAAATGGCTATATGGATTTATTAAAACATGCATACATAATTGGAAATAAGGTAAAACAGAGTTTGCACAAGCTTGAAAGTCAATATTTGGTGTGACCACCTTTACTCTTCAACATAGCCTAAACTCTTAGGCTGGCTCTCTTGTACTTTCTTTAAGAAGTCTTGTTTCTTGGATGTTGGTTTTCGTTTGTTCTGTTCTACGCTTTCCTTGCTTGAGACTGAGACTATTTCTGATTAGACTTCAGCAAACAGTAAATGGTTTAACTGAAGCGCTAAATCCATCTCTCATGTCCTGTGTCAGGTCTTTGTTGGATTTTTCACTGTCTTAAGGACATGACTTTCAGATACTGTCCATCTGATCTAAATAGCTTTTTAGGTCTCCAGTCATCTAGGTAAATCGGTACTTTTGAAACGGTGCCGGTGCTTAAACGGTGCTCGAACCGGTGCTTAAAGAATGAAGAACACAAACTTTGTCCAAAAACCTCTCATGTTCAGCTGTTTGTTTGTTTTTTTGTAAAAAGATAACAATGTTAGCCTTTTCTGCAGCTATGGGGCATATATGCCATCACTCTTGGCTGGAAGCAGTGCTTAAACAATGGAAAAAAAAACACAAACTTTGTCCAAAAACCTCTCATGTTTAACTGTTTTCCACTTTTTCTTTGGTCATTTTAGCCTTTTTGGCCAGGGTGAAGGGAGTATCTGCCATCAAACAAGAGGACAGCCGCATGTAGCTATGATGATGTTTGCTAGTTCACCTTACATGCATTAATGTAATAACGTGGTTAGCCTACTCAACGTAAATTACACTCGAACAACATTAAGCTACTCACGCAGAGAAGAACGGCTTCTGCTGCCGTCATCATCCTCATCATTTCTGCTACACAGGGCTAGGGGCCAGGACTCTATTCTTCGGGTTTTTGGGGGATGTTGCTCCGGGTCCGATAACTGGCAACCCACCCAACGTGCACAGTGTGAGGTCTCGCAGCAAGCTATCAAATACGGCGCATTTCTCGGCTTTTAAAAAAAACGCTATGCGTCGCCAGGTGTTTCATCGGATTCGAGGTGTTACCTCCTTTGACAGTATCACAGTATCAGCTTAAAGCACTTGTTGCAGGCTGCTGAGTTTGCATATTTTGCTGTGAAGTACAGCCAGACTTTTGACCACTTCGCCTTGGACATTTTTAATCTGTAGCTCTGCTCTAACTGAACGTACGTACCTGGCCCCGCCTACTATCCTGGGAAACGTAAAATGATTGGCTAGAAGTGTATCACAGCTCAGGAAAAAAAAGCACCGAAATAAAGCACCGAAATGTGCGCTGCTTTTCGGTCTGGTTACTACCGTTTATGTCAGAACACCGGTACCCATCCCTACTAATCAGTGACCTATGAATCATTAAAGCATAACAAAAGCACCTGACTCAAGGGACGAACCAAGTTTTTCTTTCCCCCCACACATAACAGGGAATTCTTTAGCGTAGATATAGTGACTTTAGCTAAATTGCCTGTTATGTATATAAATAACTTTTGGTTCGTCCCTTCAGTTAGGTGACTATTTTATGCTTGAATGATAGGTCACTGTTAAATAGCTTATCAAACAAAATTTTCTCTGAAAATGGTCAGGTACAAGGACTGGACTGAAATCAGTGAAAAAGTAGCCAATGTCAAGAAATGGAAGGCCTTCAAATAGCCTGTTGAACTATAGCTAAAGCTCATTTACAAAACAAGGCAAGAAAGTCTGACTCCCTGAAAGTAAAATATGAAGAAATGAGGAGTTTCTCAAGACCTTTTCACAGCACTGTTCACATGCATATGGGTAATAATTTAAAAGGAACACCTTAAACCCTATAGTGAGGGGATTCAGTAGCTGTATTTTGCTTAGATGGACTTAGCTGGCACAGTTTATGGTGTTTTTTCTTTCATTTGTCACCTGTCTGTATAAACATAACACACCTAAGTTACCCACGAAAAGATTTGTGTGTTTTTGTAAATGTTTTAAAGGTGTGTGGGTGAGAAATACGAAATAGGCTTAGTTGTAGTGAAATTGAATTTTAATTGGCAGAAAATGTCAAGATCTAATCTGATTTCTGTTTTGATTTTATTTATGTCTCTATCTGGTGTAAATTGCAACATCTTATGTAATGGAGAGTCTAAAGTCATATTTTTCTTTTGCTTGCAGGCTAAAAATGCCTGATTTGTATTTTAATTTTAGCGGTTATATTAATGATAGCTATATAGATGTGTAATATTGTGCTTTTTAAATTGCCATTGAAATGCTTTTCTCTTTAATATGGAGTGTTTCAGCGGTGTGCAACACATAGATGTAGTCGGTAAGGTTGTCCTTCGCCATTTGTGCTGTAAAATGTGTTTTCCTGGATGCTGTGTAAATGGATTTAAGCTTTACTCACCCTCCCACTCAGCAGATCTCCCAACCATACTCAATCCTCCCTGCATGATGCTTCAGTATTTCTTCTCTACCGGGCTTCCGATAGTCTGTGTGTGTATTGACATGTATGCCGCATGTGTCTGTGCATGTGTGCACTGCGGTGTGCTTACTGTTGCTTTGCATGCTGTCCTGCACAACTGGCTCACATTTATATTCTGATTGTCTGTGATTTATGTGGCCCTCAGCTTGGATATATAAGCGTCCATATGTGTATTTGCAATCACTTATGTCTCCAGGCACATGTGGGTATGTGTGTATAGTGTGCTTTGTCATTCAGGGTGACCTCATACACCTACTAACCTGTCCATCCACATATCTTCAGGCTCTTTCACTTAATGTGTTTGTGTATGTGTGAACAGAAACATTTGGAGCAGGTTATATGGGACTTTGTGATAGTTTGTTGCTTGTTTGTTACGCTCAGTGTGTGTGAGACTTTACTGTATGTAGCGATTTGTTGCATGAGATATTTGCTAGATACAGATGTGTTCATTAACGTTGTTTACTGGAACGCTGTTGCACCAGGTGTATTGATCCACACTAGGCTCTCTGAGTGCGTGTTTGTAGCAGTGAGACTATTGATCTGTACCACTCCCAATAGTGTTTATTCCTGCAGCAAGTCTGTCAAAAGCCAAGTGTAAGTAATCCCTCCTCTGTTCTTCCCCATTTTCTGCTTTTACCCCTCTTGTACAATTTGTCTCACTCAGTCAGATTCAAATATAGTTTTAAATGAAATTTTTTCAATTTTTCTTCCAGTTTGCTCTCTTGCTTTTATTTAAATTCTGTCAACTTGGTCTGTTTTAATCTCGTTGATTTATTTTCTTTGATTTGCTTTGTCACAAATCGCTGATAGATAGATGTCACCAAAGCCCATATTTCTTTGTATAACACAGAGATACTCTAGCATCAAATTACACTTGCTGCACTGTAACAAAATTCCACAGATAAATGTCTTTTTAGCAGCAAGTGGAGTCCTGTGTGTCGCTGTGTGTAGTAGTTTGCGTTTGAAGCTGTGGGGCTCAAGCTATCTCTCTAATTGCTTTTGACTTCCAGCCTTCAAACACATTACCATGACAAGGCAGACTCTGAATCCAACTGTATTACATTAATTGTTTGTCAGAGCTGCAGTTTGGCAGATGAAAGCACAATGACACATGCTTGCATATACACACTATCTTTAATGGTGCCTAATTGCCACCCGCATTTCAGCCAGTGCTTAGACAGTACTTTAATTTGCTTTAATGTTTAACAGTTTCTTTTATGTGGGCCTGATGCTGAAACACTGGTGTGTTTTAAAAAAACATTGCAGTATTAGATATACGAGGGCTTTCCCAATCGAGAGTATGCCAAGTTCAGTCTCCTGTACTAAGTCCAGTGGATAGGAGTATTTGTAACTGCGGCATTAGCATTTTTGCTGACTCCAGCATCTCAGATGGACTGTTGATTACAGAATAAAACTGTGCGTTACTGTATTGTGACAAAATAATCTCTAAGGTCCATAACTGGAATTTGTTTGTGGTGGGGAAACTGGCTTAACACCTTTGTTATCCAATATGAGTGGTCTGTCACCTCAGGAACTGGATGACTAGTCAGTGTTAACTGGCAGGTTTCATCCATCAGGCAGGTCCTAATCCCCTAAAATATTTTCAAGGTTTATAAAAAGAAAATTAAACGTATTTTGATAGAGGACCCATCATATACTTTAAATTAAAAAAGATCAGGACATTGTCTTTGTGCTAAATGTTAACTAAGCTTTGTAGCTGGTGTAGCCCTTATAACTTTAACTTTTTGCCTGTTCCTTATTTTTGACATTTGACTAACTCCATGTTATGATTTACTTATTTAGTCCCAGTGTTGATGGAGTTTTTCCTGTGTTTGCGTTTTGCCTTCATCTTTTAGATGAATTCGTTGTTATACTGAGTGACTTCTTGTGTATGACCTCCGGCTTTCAAGTAAAGACTCTTGTTTTGAACTTTTACCCGGTCTCCTGTGTGATCCCTGCATTTGAGTCTATTTCATATTTTATGATTGATACAATAGCAGTCTAATTTAAAAAATTGTCAGTGGCTGGGGCAAAATGTGTGTTTTATGGAGGCTTTATTGACTTAAGCTTATTTGTATTACTGCATTAATTGTGTGGTTACAGCATAGCTACAATAAAGCCGTATACCACACACCGCAGTCTACGCTGTAGCCTGATGTGCACCTTCACTGATAAGCAGCTTTAGCAACAGAGACTACAACAACCCTTTACACTAATATGCTGTGTAAACACAGTAGAGTGATAGGAAGTTGTATCTCGCTTGTTAACAATGCGTTACAATGTATGTTTTCGTATTTATATAGCCCTTTCTATCAATGCATAGACTCCTTCGGCTCTTAACCCTTTTTTTTTAACCATCAGCCCAGTGGTAGGCCCATTTTACAAGCACTATTTAAGTGATGGTATCTCTGTTCCTTTATCATTTGCACAAGGGACAAAATTCACATGGTTTCGGAACAAAGAGACTAACTTTATGGGAATATTTGGTGTATTGGACTTGAATCTGATTCAAGACTTGAATCCTAAAGGGTTAAGTCGTCCCTCTTTCCTGCATTTCAGTAATAGTATAAATAGTATAAATGCAAACAGTTACAGTGCCATCTAGAGAATACTATAGGCTATATGGGGCCTATAGTATTCTCTCTGGATTAAACTTTACTTGGGTCAAAGGGTCTATGTTACATTTACTAACTGTAACAATTTCTGTGACAAAATTTTGAAAGATGATACTGTTTTTAAAGCTTTCTATAAAAACAAGGTATCTTTGCGTTAATGTTATCAAGCAGAAGTTAGAAGTCATCTCTTTCTTAATTTTTCCCTCGGGCACCATCATGGTTACAAATGACAAGAACAACAGAGAAAGTGACAAATCAAGACCAGGCGCTCACTTTGTATAACTGGCTGACTGTCCAGAAAGTTGCTAGATTTGTTGCTAGCCCTTTGGGTTTAGCAAAAATGAAACCAACTGTAGTGTAACACATGATATTCCTCTCTCTCACATAGCTAAGCTGACATAGTATATATATATATGTATATATATATTCAAATTAAAAAATAAAGCATACCCTGCAAATATTCAAATGACTGGAAATTTCCCTAAAACCTTAACATTTCAAGGGTTCAAGTGCAAAAACTTTTTTATATATATATAATTGACAGCAAAATTATACAGATTCATTATTGTACTATCATTACTCAGGACTGGTGCATTAAAAAAATCCCAAACCTGTTTTTATTTTTATTTTTTAGCTTTATTATTATTCTTATTTCTCACTGGGCAATGTTAGTACAATACATGGATTTGTGATGGAGTTGGGTATTCGAATGGATTTCACAGGATTGGAAGGAACCTGAGTAGTGGGAAGGGGCAATGGTTTAAAAGAGAGGTGAGATAGTAATAATAAGATTGGATAAGAAAAGGGAGGAGAGCGATGGAGGGCAGCATGGGTGTTATAAGGGAGGATAGAGGTGTTCAGGGTTGAGCAGTGAAGCAGAGAAACTGTTGCACGCTGAGCCTGGGTTGTGTGAGTGTATGTGTGTGTCTGTGTGTGCGTCCATGGGTGAGCTTGCAAGTAAGCATCTGCATGAGATGAGTTTTCAACCCGAGAACTCAAGGAGCCCAGAGTCCTCTCACTACCTCAAAGTCACTTTCCCTCCTCCTTCCCTCCTCTTTCTTCCCATCAGCCCAAAGTCACTAGCTCTCCTTCCCTCCTCTTCCCATACACTCTCTATCGCTCTCTTCAGGGGGTCCAGTCAGCTCGGGCATTAACATTCAGACCATGTCACACAACTTCCACCCATCGAACAGAGAGTATGACTAGGCCAGACCTGTCTCTTCTCTTCTCTTCTCTTCTCACCCCACCCTTAGTGGTAGCCTGAGTAGTAGCATTGTGCAGCATGTCATGTGTGATCCGCATGTTGAGACATTGGTGTGCGTGCATGTGATCAGACATACATGTCTGTTGTCTCTACTTTTCTCTTTTCTGTGCCGGCCTTGGGATCGCACCTCATTTCTAAATTTATCCTCAAAGTGTGCCACCTCTCCTGTGAGCTGCTGCTGGGATTCTGTTGAGGGGTGTTGGGAGGCAGAGGGGTGAAGAGGGGTGTAGAAACTGCAGAGAAGAAGGGAGCGAAGGGGGGGAGGGGGCAATAATCGGAGAAAAGGGAGGAGAAAAGTGGTAAATGAGGGAGGGAGTGTGTGGCGCATATATGTGGGACACAGCGGTTTTCATCCTTTTCTCTACCGTCTTCCTCGTTTCCATATCTCTTCTGCCATCATTCCATCCGTGTCCCAAGGCTGCTGGGTTTATTTGGGGGGAATTAGCATCGTGAATGTGTCATGTGTGTAAGTATTATCTGTGCTCAAGTCACAGCTTCAGTGGACTCCCTTCCATATTTGCATGGAAACATGCATGTTGTACTGAAAACAAGCTGTTTTGAGCTGCTTACAGTGTATCATGCTATGTCTGTGTGTAAGTAAGGCAGAGCAAACCACACAAGCACATAGATTCACATGAATTCGACACTAGAAGTGAGTTTGTGTGTTGGGGAGCCTGATAAAGATATGTTTCCACTTGTGAATACCTGTGAATAGAAAATCAATACCCTCAGCAGAATTAATCACTGGACACACAGTGTGTGCACACAATAGTGGTGTACTATTGTGTGCACACCACTCGTGTAACACACACGACATTTGCTCACTTTATATAATATTAGCTGGAGAATCTACAGAGCTATAGCTTTGTAATCTACCTTGTACTAATTTACATCTTCATAGATGTTAAACAAAAGCTGCTATATTGAGAGAATATGTGGCTCTGTATATGTCAACGTGTGTGTGTGACTTTTGCACAATAGCTGCCATGTGTGGTTAATCTCTCCACGACAATAGCCTCCCTGAGCTGCCAGCTCTCAGGCCCACAGGCCTAGAGTGAAGCCTGGGGAGTGGGGTTGGAAGTCACCCAGCTGGGACTCAAGGGACTGCGCTTGGATTGCTTCCAACTCTCCCTGTGTGGGGATGATTGAGGGGGTTGCAAGGACACTACTGCTCGGCACAGAGGAGACCAAGAGAGGCAGGAGGATAGCAGAGGGGAGATAATGAAAGGAGGGGAAAACAGATGGAAAGGAATAGGAAGGACAGGGAGTGAGCAGAATGGGGGTAAGAGGATAGGCTGACAAGTAGTTATGGCTACAAAAAGCAGTAATCCTCATGCAGCAACAAAACAACAACAAAATGAAAACATTCACCATATGTTTGATTCTTGGGGAAATTTCTGTCAGTGGAGATTCTACTGCTTCTACTTTGCACAACATACCTAATTAACAATGCATTTGTTACATTTCCTTTCCAAAATATCAAACTGAATTTTCTTAAACTTGGAGTAGTAAATTTTGCTACACATCTAGCATTGCCCTTGAAAGAAGATGTTTTCATCGAATGCCCTTATAGGTTACTGTTTTGGTGCTGTGTGGTGCATCGGTAGTGCTGGTCTTTAAGGGTCGCTGGAGCTATTTTCCTCATAATGTGCAGCATTTTTTAAATGCTTTTTAATGCATAAAGAATTGTAGATTTTTTAATAGCTTCTTTTGTAAATGGCGTAGTATGCAGAATACATTAGTGATTAGAGTGATGAGAGATTGTGTGAGCATTGTGCTGCAGTGGACCAGTAGTTTACTAACTGTATTCTGTAAACCATATACAGAATTAGTGCTATATGTCATATGGAACCCACTCACAGATCTGAGATTCCTGCACAGGCCAACATCAACAGCAGTTAAAACTCAGGTTAAGGTTTGTAGGAATACGACATCCCAGAATAAGAAGCAACCTTCTTAAAAGGAATAAAACCTCAGAAGAGAATATAACACACCATGTACACAAGGTTAATGTTCCATTTGATCCCGCAGTCTCATAATTTAATCATCTTTCACTATGCCAGTTGCATAATGGAATATGTTAAGAGGAAGCCAGCGCTTTCATTTGACTAAAATTGGGACAGTTTTTAATTTAAAAAAAATTATTTCTTTACATTGGGTTGGGTCTTTTGTTTTTTCTCTGATAAGGAAGGACACCTATTATAGGTATGAATATGATATGTGTTTAGATAAAAGCTATACTGTACTGATTCTCACCATGGTAGTGCAAAGGTGTGATATTTAAAAGGAAATAAAGCCTAATTTGTAAATGTATTCACCCAGTTTGAAATGAGCTTAATTGCTTCAATTTAATAACTCTCTTGACACCAAGTGCAAAGATACAGATGGTGCAGTTTCAGTGAGTTTCTCTAATTTCCCAACTGACACTGTAATCTATAAAAGAAAGAACACATTCAAAGTTCACCATCTGTATCTTTATGTGCAACGATGAGAGGGTGATAATTTTCCTCGAA
This sequence comes from Pundamilia nyererei, assembly GCF_000239375.1. Classification (NCBI taxonomy): domain Eukaryota; kingdom Metazoa; phylum Chordata; class Actinopteri; order Cichliformes; family Cichlidae; genus Pundamilia; species Pundamilia nyererei. The sequence continues at coordinate 842,430 of NW_005187447.1, forward strand.
ACCTCAGACTATATGCGAATCCCATTTAACATGAATCACATTTCAGGCATGTGCTTAAGTATTATGTAATTGCGTCAGTTACAGCCTACATTGCAATGGAAATTAATTACAAAGTTCTCTCATCATTTCACCAAAATCAAATTTAGAACAATTTTTAAATGGGAATAGTGTTGCTATCATCTCAGTGCAGGATGATTTATATTCATGGTTTTTATTGTTGTGCACCTGAATATGTGTCTTTAGAAAATGTCATGCCAAGCCTGTAGCAGGGTGAATGCCACCTCTGAGCTGACATACAGTCTTGATTTTGAACTAAATATAAATTTAGGCACACAAACTAACAGGTGGTGCTAACAGGTAAGGTAATTTATTTCTATAATCCGTAGGGATGGAGGTCAGCAGACAGCAGGTATTTCTGATACACATGAAGGAAACGACTGCTATAGCATTTACATTGTCATCATCAAATTTAGCAGCCATTCACTCACCCATTGTGCCTTGTCACTCCCATCAGGGTGGAAATGTAAGAGGATAATAGTGATCACTCAAAACAACTTTGTATTGATTTGTAGTGACCCTCCCTTCTAAGAGGACAAGTGTAATTGTAAAACATGAGAACCCATGACAGGTTGGGTTTTCTAGGCTACATCCAACCTAGCCCGGATAAATTTGAAAACTGAGTTTTCATCTGAAAACGCTCCGCGTGCATGCTATCGTTTTCAGTCGTTTTCACAGAGTTGTGCATCCACATTGAAATGGCCAAAAACGCTTACGTTCCAGTACTGCGCATGCGTGAAACGCAAGACGATTTGACCTGCCCCATTTATATCTGCCGTTTATTTACTTTCCGGCTATTTGAAACGACGCGCCAAAATGTTGAGAAAAAGCACCGAGTTTTTTAAATGGACTAACAATGAGGTGGACTTGTTGCTGCAAGTAACAGAAAAGTACAAAGTTGCAAAAGCGAGGGAGAATTAATTAAAGAATCTGAAGTAAAGCTATCTGGAGCATGTGCTGATATTAATCTTTAATAGGGCTGTCAAAATTGAGCGCAAACAAAACAACTCAAGTTCAAATTTTATTCGCCACATGCAGTGGCAGGTTGTCTGCAGTGGAATGAACCCGCCCCACGACCTTACACACACAACACAGACATCACATGTGGATACAAGTCAGAGAACGGTTGCATTACAGAAAAACCACTGAAATATACACTACAATGGGAAAGTACAAGAGGAAAAAAAGAGACCTCTACTCATGCTGGGCTATAGGAGGACAGCATGAGAACAGGAAATAATGTCCACAGTACAACATTATAGAGCACGTGACCAGCAACAGGGTTGGGTAGGGGATAAGGAGTAATCCCAGGCAACACAGCAGCCATCCTGCCACTGCGCCGTCTTTCCAGCGCAGGCCCAGACCCGCCTCGTTTTCCCAGGAGGCAACAATCATCGAAGGCATTGGATGGGAGGGGGGATGTGTGAGTGCTTATCAGTGTAAGTGTATGTGTGTGCGTGTCCATAGTTCAGCTGAGACAGTGTCCTTCGCCCTACCAGGCTAAGTAAACAGTCTACCAGCCAACCCAGGTGGCCTTGCATAGAATGGGAAGAACAGTCAACACACAGTTGTTATCAGGGAATTTTTGTTCGGCTCCAGCCTTGAGCCCACAGCTGGTGCCGAGGGGATATCCGCATTATGATGTTGATGTTGTTGATTTTTCTTATATAAACCAGGGCCAAGCCAGCTCCGATCAGCAAGAACCCTGTCATCATGGTTCCGAATAGGTAGATATCTTTAGCGTCCTTGATCGACAGTCCCGCCAGGCACACGATCCTCCATTTCTGCCACCCGTCCATCGTGTAGGCAGGGAAAGTCCCTCCAGGGCACTCGGGCTCTCCCGAGGCCAGACTTCTCAGACACGCTGCAAAAACAGCGTTTTCAAATGTATCCGCTTTGGAGAGCGTTTTCAAAACGCTGCGTTTTCCTTCACTCAAAACGCCATCTCAGTGTGGATGGAAGGCCAAAACGAAGAGAAAAAAATGCGTTTTCAAACAAAAACGTATTAGTGTGGACATGGCCCTAGAAGATGTCCATTTCCATTTATTTTTCGGAGTTCTTCTCCTTAACACTTCTTGCTAAGCACAGCCTTCTTGCTATCATGCAAGTGCAACCAACGCACCAAAAGCCACACTTGCATTTATTTTCATCTTTCTCTGTACATTCGAAGACAAACATTTACTGTCTGTAACATCTGCTCCATAAACAAACACCAGTATGGGTGCTTCTGTTAAATAAGCTAGTGAGTTACCCAGGCTTTTAACTTGACGCCAGCTAATGAAGTCTTAGCGATGAATGCAATGAATACTGAGGAAGTGTTTGCCCCAGACTATCTTAAAATGTCAGATGGATACAATTAAAATTGTAAATGACTCTATAAACATTTCTTCTTTGTAGAGCAGACCAAAATCTTGTGGCAGGCTTATACAAGTGAACACATATAGTACCTTTTTATTGTTCTAAGGAAAATGGTAGACTAGGAAATTCATCCTTGTGCTATTTACTAAGTATCTTCAGGCAGTTTTATGACCTTGTAGGTTAACTTCGTTTGCATGGCTGCATAATGTGATCAGGGCAGAGATCCCCTGTAACCTCAGCTGACTTATTGGTGATGAAACAGAAAAGCTTCAGAGCTGTCTTAGCCTTTTGATATCACTGAAAATACAGCATGAATGAAGCATCTGAAATCCGCTCTAATTATTCTTACTGAGACCTCACCAGCAGGGATCTTGTGTGCATAAAAAAAATGCGAGGGTGTATATGTGGACATCTATAAAATATGTGCATGTCTGTTTTTGATGTCCTATTACCTTAATGTTTCTTTCGCCGCTGTTTTTAGCATTGCAAAACAGGATTTTTAAGCAAATGCGTACTATTTCTGTTTTGCGGACACACAAACACAAAGCTGAACATTGCAGAGAAAATCTATGGTGGAAAATGTGTTTTCAATAAGACCAGGAACTTAGTGTAGTCTGTGTTAAGAGGAGAGCAAAATGAGCAGTTTTTCTCCAAGGAAATATCTAGAACGAGATTGGACAGCTACAGCACTATCAGAGATAGTACATGGTAAATGAGCTTAGACTGTGGTAGTCAACAGGGAGATAACTCTCTCTCTTGCTTCTATGCCGTTTCATATTTTTTTCCTCAGCTCTCATTCATTCCATCTTTTAATATAATTTTTTTTCCATTGCACTTTCCCTTGTGCGCACTGCTGTTAGAGCATATCCATCTTGTCATTTTTTTCTTCTTTAGGATGTGTATGTGAGAGAGCAACAGGGAAAGATGCGGCATCCCTATGTATTTAGCTGAGAGTGCATGTGTGAGTGGATCTGTGTGTGTTTGTGACTGTTACAGTTATGCATGCCTGCCTTCCAGGCCGGGCATAAATCATCATTAGAGATGGCAGGAGTGTGTTTGTGTGTGGTTGTGCATACGTTTATGTGTGTATTTAACGGTATATGCTCATTCAGACAGGCCGACGGCAGCAACTGTAGCTTTCCATGCTCAACAGGCTGCCTTATTGTTACAGCTCTAATGCTCTGTTCCACTTCGTTTCCAAGGTTTCTGAGACCTGGGACAGACACGCACGCGCACACAGTGGACTGTCTCAGGGAGGGGGTGACCTTGCACAGTGATGAGAGACTGGTTGATGAACTCTGCTGAGAGAGTGTTTACTCCACCTCCATATAATGGCTTGCACAATGCTGGAGCGTGAGCAGTTGTGCAGCAGTGGACCAGTGGCTTACACATAAATGCATGGGCTATGCTATGCAGCCATTTTCTCATCCAAGATCTCAGGAAACAGAAGAAGATGCACACTGAGTTTGTGTCTTCAAGTCTGCAACGGGAAATGTTGATTGGGCCATAATTACCATATAATTCACGTTAAAGTCATGCCAGATGTGTCTGAATTAGAATTTTTTATGTCAGCACTTAATTTCTTTCCTTATGAGCTTGTGAGTATTTAGGGATCACCTGTTGAGCTGTGATGAAGCTTTTCCTACAAGTGCCAAGGGCTTTTTATTATTATTGATGTACTATATTAATATTTCATTTTATTATTTGATACTATTTCTACAAATTTTTTGGAAATTATTAAAAAAATGTTACCACCATTTTCACCAATTTATCAGAAGTTAAAAGTAAAAGTAACATTTTTTTTAAAATTGCTGTCCTGTTCATTGTAGGTGAAAGTCCCTGACTACACTGCCTAATTGTATACTTGTACTCTATGTCAGTTTTTCAGGTGTTGCGCTTTGTAGATAGTCCTTGCACATTTTTGTTTGTGTTTTGCGCAATGTTTCAAACATGTTTTATGAATATCTTTCCAACTTTACTAAAGAGAAAGTCTTCGCAGCACAGACAGCTGAAGTGGTCCAATTAACAAGTTAAGATAGCAGCTAATTCATTCAGCATCCAACTGATCTGTCTGCGCAGAGATCAGCTGTATGCACTGCTTGAATCAGGTTATGTGGCTTCAACAGATGGTTTGAAATTGTATTTAGTGTGTGAACTGTGTCTACACTGTGTCATAGACAGCCTTGGAACGTGGGTAATATTAGATGAACATACAAAACTTGGTGATTGTTGTATTACAGTAATTTATAAACGATATTTAAGAGTCATGCAAATTATGGAGTCTCCTGAGAAAAAGGGCAGAACGGGATGCCACAGGGAGATGGTCTAAAAATACAGGAGAAGCATTAGGAGAAGTGGACAGGTTCTGTGCAGAAATCCAACTCAAGCTGCAAGCTGCAGTACCTTGGTCCAAGGGCAAGGCAGATGAAGGAAACCCTCACAAGCATGCAACATGCAAACTTCAGAGACCCAGATTCAAACACACTGTGCTTCAATCATGGAGTGGACCAAGTTTAGACTGTTCATCCATTTGTCTCTAAATGGTCAAGGGGTTCCAAAATTAAATCTAATATTGGCTGTTTAAAATGCACAGGTCCATTGCATACCTTGCATAGTTCACTTAATAAGAGTTTGACAATGATGCTAGTCTTACCATGGCACCGGTTGGCTAAACTTTAGTCTTACCTCAGACTATCATTGGAAAACACATGTCATGATGACAAATGAACCAATCAGCTCATGCACCAGGCAAAAATAGAGACATTGACATTTTTAAAACTCTTTACCATTTTTGATGCACACTTCTTCACTAGTGTGCAAGTGGAGGAGCGCTAAAAAGAACTATTTTGTAATTGCACTATAAGCAAGTTAAAGAAGGTAATTGTGTAGTTTCTACTCTGATGGTAGTAAAGGTCTAACTTCCACAGGAAAAGCTTTTAAATAGATTTTGTAATCAGACTGGTGATTTTATGCGGTTTTATATCCTAGAAGTATTAAAAATTAAGATGAATTTAGATGATGCTCAAAAGCACCTGCCCAAATAAATGGTATAACTGAGAGCATTGTAAAAGACCAAAACAAATCGGGTCATTTCATATCAGTAAGTTTGTATCTGATATAAATCTAGATGTTTGCTTTTGCCACAGCTTTCTTAATTACCCCACACTGCAGGGATAAAATGTATTTTGGCGTTTGCGAACCGAACCTCTAAAAAACAAACTGCAATATTTCATTGTTTCTGAGATTAACGAGTGCCTCTATAAAGCTTGTCCAGATGTCACTGCAATAAATTCTTTCTGACATCATCTCACCAGATATTTTAGAAAATGCTAGAGGAAATAAGTTTATTATATTTTTCTCATGAAAGTGACATTCATTTATTCATACAGTACAAAGCATGAAATATTTTGTAATTAAGCAAAATGTGATTAACTTTCAGAATGAGGGTTAGTGTTCAGAGAAATTAGTTCACAATGTATTGTATCACAATGTAATACACAATGTATTACTTATGTTGCCCATAAGGGGCATCAGGACTGATCAATTTGATTGATTGGTTCTTCTCTCTAAACACTCCACCCCCATCTGACTCATTTGTGTCCACCGATGTTGCGAATTGATCTGAAGAAGAGGCCAAAAAGTGGTCGGTCACCCACACACTCCCGTAGTAATAGATGAGCCTGGAGATGCAATAGAGGGGGAAACAGGGTTAACCATTGGCTGGGGATTATTAATGATAATTTCCTGCTGCCCTCTAGTCACTGCAATCAGCTGCATTCATCAGGAAGCTCAATGAAACGAAGGAGAGAGATGGGAACAGTCTTATTTTCTGTCTAGCTTCTCATTCCCCTTTTGTTTTCATCTCATACTGGCTGATTTGTATGTCAGTCAGTGTCATATGCTCCATGCTAGTCGTCTCAGCTTTCCGGCTTAGTATTAATATGTGTTTTGTTATCTGTTTGGATATTTCTCAGCATTCAAAACACTTTGACAATCCCTCTGCTTCTGGCTTCGTTCGTCTGGCAGGCTTCCAATGCTTTCACTGTCGTGTGTGTGTGTGTGTGTGTGTGTGTGTGTGTGTGTGTGTGTGTGTGTGTGTGCAAATGTGAGCGTGTGTGCGTGCTTCTGTATCCCTGCCAGTCCCTGTGTTAAGGGAGGTATCACAACTGACACTTTCTTGTTCCTTCCTTTCATTTGTATCCCATCATTCATTTAGTGTGTGTATGTTTGTGTGTGTGCGTGTGTGTTAAAGGAGCTGGTAAAGACTCCTCCAGCATTGTGATCCACAGATCCATTATCCTCTGCCTACCTTCGGACCAGCTGGGATCCTTTTCTGTGTGCGTTTAGGTGTGCGTGCGTGTGTGCGTGCGTGTGTATGTGTGTGTGTTGGACACCAGGCAAAGGAAAATCAATGGTATTAATTTGCGGAGGCAGTGGTGTGAGCTGAGGCAATCTGCTGCACACTGGGAGCCACGCTTTGCTCTGATTTACCGCGCACACATACAGAACCTCCTCCTTTCCAATTCCACCTTCCCAAATCACACCTTCCCTCCTCACATCTCCGCTTTGGTTTGCATTCAGAGACAATATCAGTTTACAGGTTATGAGGCACACTGGAATGTCACGCTTCACTCGCTCCTTGCCTCTCTGTCTGTCACTCGCTCTCCCTCGCTCCCTCTCTCGCTCCCTTTATCGTGGTGCAGGTAATTAAAAGGCAGGCTGCTCCACGGTGGCAGCTGGGAGGAGAGGACTGGAGGGAAGGGCAGGTTATAGTCACTACTACACACTGGCCGCACACACACACACACACACACACACACACACACACACACATACACTACCTGTGCCAAACACACACTCAGCCATGCACACAATTCATATTATTTAATACAGTATAAAAAAATGTTACATATAGAGAAACTTGGTTATCTTTTGGTACAAAAAGATTAGTGTGTAGTAACTGTTCTGCAGGCAGCAAAACTCAAATTTTCTTTTAAAATTACAATAATGGTTATGGCTCATAAATGTTTTATTTCAGGACCTTTTATGTCACAATTAATAACCAGCTGCAGCAGCGTGCCATCCAAAATTGACTCAAAATACTTTGTGTGACAAGTGACACGGGCGTACTACACACATACCTAACACTTTCCTGTCACAAATGTAACAATGGAAGAAAATCTCATCCTGTCTTCTTGTCAGGAGCTGCAGTGTGCATGAAGTGGATTTTCTCTCTCTGAGCTGAAATACACTCAGCCACCTGGCACAAACTCTAAACTGAGTCAATTATCATGTTTTATGAGTTATTAAAATCAGCATCATACACATATTTTTCACCGTGACAACTAAAACTGCATTTGATGAAGGCAGAGGGACATATTTCATATTTCTTTATGATGTTTGATGATCTCAGTGATGGTTCTGATGAATATGTCTGTCAGTTAATGTAGAAATACACATTAGGACAGCAATGTGCCTACAATACTCCTAGCTATTTATTACAGCAATTAGGGTGCATTTTCAGTTAAGCAGTGGATGTTTGGTACATTCACAAACAAAATGAGCTGCCAGTCTCCATTACTGTAGATCATCAGTATTTATCCTGGGATTTCATTCATGTACACAGGTTGTGATAAAACCCTATTTGTATTAGTTATGAGATTAAACTATTTTTTGCTTCACACAGATGCAGTTATGAGATTGAATCACACACAGAATCAGACACGGCTCTCTCTCTCTTTCTGTGTCCAGCATTACAGCAGACATGACTAATCCACTGAAGAGTGTCTTAATCCAATCAGACCTGTTGTCTGCTGAACCAAGACACAGAGGGCAGCTGCCCTGATATTGTTAGAAATGTGAATACAATGCACAAACGCACACTTTCACACAAAACCTCTTTGCACTGATTTATGCTGTACGTTACATCATATAATTATTTTGTATTTTTTTTTTTGTGACTGTCAGTTCTTTGGATATTTTCCATCCTTCCATCCATCCTCTAATGGTTATCTGTATGGGGCTTTGCAGGGCAAGCAGTCTAAGCAGAGATTCCCAGACCTCCCTTTTCTAACCACCTTCTCGAAGTCTTCTGGCAGGACACTGAGGTGTTATCTCTCGAACATCTGCCTGGGGCCTTCTCCCAGTGTGACATGCTCGAAACACTTCATTTACAAGGCATGCAGGAGGCATTCTAGTAGATTTCTGAACTACATCAACTGGCTAGTTTGGATTTAGGGGAGGGGCACCTCTAATCTGATCACATTATGAATGACTGAACCCCACCCCTGTAATTTAGAGCCCAGACAATCTTTGAAGGGTGCTTGCTTCTCGTATCTATAATCTCATTCTTTTGTTCGCTAGCCACCACTTGTACGGTAAGGGTCTGGCCGTAGATCAGCTGGTAAATCAACAGCTTTGCCTTCATGGTCTGCTCTCTCTTCACCACAACGAACAGCAGAACCACATTTCTCCAAAAAGCAGACACAGGGTCCTTAGACAACCGAATCTGACAGTGCTCTGCCTCTTGGCTGCACATAGAAACCACATCTATAAAAATTATGAACAGAATTGATAACAGCAGCTGCGGCAGAATCCACCACCCACCAGAAACAAGCTGAATTATTACTGGCAATAACTGTAGCGAGAGCTTGGTTTAAAACCCAATGTTGAAAAATGCAAAGGAGGAAAAAACAGCCCAGGAAAAGAAAATGATTCAGTATTATCCACCAAATGTTTACCACTACCTGTGTTGGTTTTCTTCAGCAATTATAAATCAACATCTAAGATGTATCATTATGAAAGGGAACACAAACTATATCAAAGAAAGAGATAACACGATTTAAGAAAAAAAAGACTCACCATCACCTGTCCACCCATGTTAAACAAAATATCCAGTTTCAGTCTGAACAACGTGCATGGCCAAGAACGAACTCTGCCTTATCGAAATCCATTACAGAGTTGAAAAAGATTTTTTTCAGGCAGTTTTTTAGAATTATTAAACTTATTAAATAAGATATAGCTTTTTAAAGAGATGATTAGAATCAGTATTTTATTTTTGCTGTCATCTTCTGGATTTACTAGTGAAATTTCTTTAGAAACAATGTAAAAAAAACAAAAAAAACCCCTCTAGCCAGACTCGGCCAAATATAGTCACGTCTTGGCTTCATGGTAGCAAGACTGCCTAGCAATCTAACTTTTTAAAGACATTTTAATATTCACGAATGGTTCATTTTGGAAAAGAAATAAACAAAAACAACTTACATATATAATATAAACAAATAGATTTTACCTGGACCTTTAAGATCATAAGAAAAATATTATTTTTAATACTGTGTTATGAATTTCATGCATACTATATTAGCCAGCTCTATCAACCAATTGCATGCTAGCTTGCATCCTGCCGGTCATGGGTATCATGCATGAGAGCACACAGTTTTTAATTGACTTTGGCTTATGTCTAAAATAATTTGGAAAAATGCGAGATGCCAGGTGGAGAACCAGGTGTAAATCCTCCACGTTGTTAAAATTCTCATTTATACCTAATGTAATTTTTAAAAATTCAATTTCTATTTCACAGCTCAAAGCCTATTTTTGCTTTAAACACTCACTGGTGTGATAAGCTTAGCTGTCATACACACAGACGCACATCTCACCCAGGTTTCACGCAAGCTACAAATACTAGGAAGAAAAAAACCCCACTGGTGATGTAGAGGGGTGATTTTAGTCATGTTGACTCCTCATTGACTATTTGCTGTTCTTGGTGGAGATTTTGATTGAGGACTGACGTTGTGTTATAGTTTTACTTTCTGTTGTCTCAGCCGGGGAGAAAACAAATCTTTTCCCCAGTTTTCTTTCATCTCCAAGACCTCAGACTCTTGCCTGTTATTAAATAGCTGAGGAGTCATTTTCTAGTCCTTGTGTCAGGAAGAAGAAACTCACACAAGACAAATGGTCCAATTCCACTTTAACAGACCCATTCATATTGTAATAGAGGGCTGAAACAAAGAAAGGAGAGAGATGGGATATTAGGAATGGCACAGTCAGCCTTACTCACTGTGTTTGACTGTGTGAGTGTGCGTGGGCAAGCGAGGGGAACTGAAAGAAGGAAAGATAGAGGGATACTGTGTGTGTGTGTGTGTGTGTGTGTGTGTGTGTGTGTGTGTGACAGAGAGAGAGAGAGGTTTTTCTCTTTAATTCACTCTGTTGGAGATGTACTACCTCAGGGATATTCTGCCATCTGATCCACTTTAGTAGTGTGGCAAACAGCCAGGGCATCTTTTCAATTACAGAGAAATGGATAGTGTGTGTCCATGTGAGTGTGCATGCATGTGAGAGCACAGAAGGAAAGACAAAGACACAGTAAGGTGGAAAGAGAGGGAAAGCGGGAAGAATAGAGAGAGTGCATAGCTTTTGAGAGAAAAGGTAAATGTGAAACAGTAAAGGTGCCACCAAAGAGGGGCCTGTATTCCTGCATTGCTGGCTTGGGACTCATCAAGAGGGAAGGGACCTAGAGCAAGATGAGAAAAGCTGGGTAAGAGAGGGTGAACTGGAATAAGAGGACTTTGGTATGGACCGAGAAAATACTGCTCATCCCCTGTCTTTAAGCTGAGCAATAATTTAAAATCTCGGCCGTCTGAAGCCTTGAATCCACATTGACTGGTCATCTTAAATCAAATCAGAGGGCTGGGCTGGATGCCGTGTGTGTATTTTTTTTTCATGTGTTAGTGTGGTTGTCCACATACACAGAGAGCTCCTGGTCTACTCTGAATTATTGACAGTGGAGAATAATTGATTGGTTCACCTTCAAGCCTATCAGTCTCCGTTTGAGTGCACCACCTCATATCAGTATGCCTCCTGTTTTACTCTCACTCCCTCACACACTGGCTTTGCCTTTTTATGCCCTTCTCTTTCTACTTCTATGGTGTATCTTAAATTGTCTGGCTGATGTAACAAAAGTATAGATTCAACATATTTTCTCAACAATTTTTAATGTGACCAGGATATGAGCTATCAGCTTATAAACCCCACTGTTAATAATTCTGGATTCATATATTGAAAAAAAGCATACTCTGTTAAGGGTGACGTGGAAGTCTTTTGTTTTCTGCTTCCTGCAAAAGTCCATGTGATGTAAATTTTGTCTTCAGATGGTGTGAGCAAGCCTTTGAGTACGTGTCCATGGATCTTCCAATTTCATGTGTTAGGACATTAAAGTGGATCTACTCTGTGTTTATCAGCCAGGTAGACTCCAAGCAGACTACAAAGTAGTAAAATAAGAACAACTACATGTTTGTGGTGTCTGCAGATAACTGCCTTTGCGGCCAGAAGTAAGTGTAATCCCAGCCTTAGAGGTAAATGTCCTAAAACCTCAGCACATAAACAGTGACGCTGAGTGGATTGCAGATTTTTCATAATTTGGTTTAACAAGTTCAATCTTCTGAGCTATCTTTGTCCATTTTCCCTTCTTATCACTCTTTAGTCCTTTGTCCCAGGTGCTCTGACGGCCTTGCCCCTGATGCTGTGCAGCATGTGATCAGTCATGGCCACCTATAGTCCACTAGGACATGCATCCAATCAATAACACGATTCTCCAGGCAGGAGACAACCGTGACTTACAACTCCTGCTCTGTCACGCATGCACGCGCACATACACACACAAGCATAGAGGTGTGCACACACACACATGCTGGGCTGACATACAGCCCCACTGCTTTGACAGGGTGGAGATGAGGTGAAGATAGATGGATGGATAGATAGATGTAGGATGGAATGAAAGTAATGGAGAGAGGTGAATGGTGCCGATGTTGTTGTTGCTGGATCGCTGTCAGTGACGATGGAGTCTAGCTCTCTCTGTCGTGTTTTAGACCTTACTCAGAGCTGGACTGTTTATGATAAGTCTCCAGGTATGGATTTTTACATCCTCCATAACTCTGAAGGCTGCAGGATAGGGTGCCTGGCGGGTCTTAGAATTTAACACCCAACAAAATATAGAGCTCAATTACCAGCTTACTGTACAAATCTTCTAGCCACAGAATGCTCCCTCATCTCTTGGGCTGTTTGGGCCCTTTTTTTAAAGCCGCCATGAAGCGGCTCTTTCCCTCCTCTACAGTGCAAATGCCAACATGGCAGACCATAATAGGCTCTTTTTGAAAGCAGAGTGTGGCAAAGATGTCATATAACTTTGTAGTGTATCAACAACGGCGTAGCCTGCACTATTATTATTATTGGAAATACAGTAATCTGCTTATATGCGGCATGCAATTCAAATATTATTTATGCTTATTACATGGACTCTGTGCAGTTTCATTTGAAATTGTTGAAACGCTCCAAGCACAGCAAGTGATAGTGTATCACAGAGCAAACTGCACATTCTGATTCAGCATTATTTCAGCTACAAAGGCGCTGCTGCAAATCCCCTACTGGCAATTCTCAATTCTCTTTTCTTATGTTAGTGTAAACAGTCTGCATATACTACTTGTTGTATCCATATCAGCGTTGTGCTGGTGGGATGCATGCAGTACTCAGGTGTGTTATGCAAATATCTGAACCTGGATTAGACCAATGGGAGAGTTAGGATAGTGTAATCCTCTCTTGTGTACACCTCATTATCATATTTACACCACAGCTGTAAAGGTCTTGTCCTATGTAATAATCCTTCCGAGTCATAAAGAGAGACAGAGAGAAAGGCATTCTTGTTGCATCTCTCTCTGCTTTCTCCTATGAATGTGCTGACTCCATCAGAATGTCTCACAGCTAAAAGAGAAGTCAATTAACCTGGATACGTCTTTGCTTGTGTGTAGGTAGTAGGTGAATTTGTGAGTTTTGCATGCATGTTTGGGTTCATCAGAGCCGGTGTGTGTTTCTTTGTGCATGTGTTAGTCCGTATGAAGGACAGTCAGGGGTGCACTAATCCTGTCGCCTTAGCTTGTCATCACAGTCAGCTCACACAAACGGGATACAGCGTGTTGACACAGGCAGGAGCAAATACACAAAGCCACAAAAAAGTAAGTCCATTTCATCTTAGCCTGGATAATTAATCATTAAAATTTATTTCTACAAAGCGTGTTTGTTTTATGAGCTTCCGCATCACGCTGTTCAGGCCTGCTAGCGTGCTTTGCTTTTACTGTCACATGCTGGCAGAAGAACACAACTTCTCTATGGGATAGATTCATTAGTTGCCCCTCAGACTCAGCTTCGTGTCTCTGTGTCTTAACTGTGACAATATGGAGAGGTAGAGCAGGAGAAAGAGAGTGGGTAATTGAGACAGACAGAGCAAGAGAGAGAGACTACAGTACTTGCCACCAGAGGTAATTAGCAGAGCAGCTGTTTGAGAAGGGGAAGCTATAGCCGTGACACTGCAGGAAGGAGCTGGGGGAATAATTAGCCGGTAACACCCGTCAAGCTTTCACAAAGCGGAGATGTGTTATTCTACTTCTGCTCTCCTGTGAGGAATGCCAGACCTCCACACACAGCCCAACACCTACTGACTTCCAGCTTGAAAATCCTTCTAGTAAGATGGAGTATGTCTATTCCATCTCACCAGATGCACATGCGAAGGCCTTCACAAGTGCACCTGGTGTGTGTGTGTGTGTGTGTGTGTGTGTGTGTGTGTGTGTGTGTGTGAGTGATATCTGCTCCATGGGCCATATTTAGACCATGTTAATTGGGTATTGATCATAGTTGGTAGTCAGTAATGATGTATGGTTGTTTCAGGTGAGACTGCTACCAGTAGAGTGCATGTTATGTATGTGTACATAACATATGCTTGTAGGTGTGTGTGTTTGATCGAATACAGTGCAAGGTTATTGACAAAGCTCCTCAGTGGAAAACGTTCTTCTTTTCCCTCTACGCAACGATCGATGCACTCCAGCTTAACTAGGCTGCACACCAATATGCAGATTTGAATACAGCAAAGAAAAAACAACTTAAGCAAATGACAATTTGTTCGGTGTTTGTGAAAGAAAAGCTTTAAATCAGTAGGTGAGGCTATAATTAATTATTTTATGTTCAATTTTACCTGGTTTCAGATTCAGTTTTTGCTTTAGTGCAGTGAATTGTTGCCTTTACACGTTCAGAAGCACATACTGAACAGAAGAGGGAGTAGTAACTGAAATTAGGCATATTTATTAGTAATTGGAAACTGAATGTTATTTCAGAGATGAAATTTTTTTTTTTTAATTATTGATCATTGTATCACTTGATCCATGTTTTGATAAAAACAATTTTAAATTGGCTCTGTATTCAAATTTTATAGTTGTATTATAGAATTTTATATTGGCTGGTTTTGTCATTGTCACAGTCGTTGTCCAATATGGCTTAGTGACATACAGAGCTGCTAGCACATTAGGATTATATCATCCTCCATCAGGGAACTGAAATTAAATTTAAACATGTATATCATGACATTTTTACCGTGTAATAACAATTTACATTGAGGCTGTCTGTGTGCAGGTAGATTGATGTTCCCCTCCAGTCACTCAGTGTGCAGTGCAGGGAGTCATCCAGGAAGACCTAACTGTACAGCAACAAATAAAGTTACCGCTACCATTGTCATTTGTCTCCATATATCCACCACTGTAGCAGTAACCTAGTTATGGCACACCTTGCCACAGTAATGTCATGTCCCCAGTGTCATGCCGTCTGCCTTAGAGACGTTCACTGTCTGTTCTGTATTCTTTTTCCTGGCGCTACTAAAATAATCAAGATTAAAAACTTAAATGGTTAATTACATGGATTTCTGTTTACTACTTAATAGTGCAGATTTAAAAAAAAAAAGAAATGTAAGAAATGGGTATACTACATGAAAAAGTATAGTTATTTAAAAACCTTTGTCTTTATCTTCTTGTGACTAATCTAAATAGAAAGAAAATTGGTCTTTTTTTATGTGACTGACTCTGTTCATTTAATAACGCTGCAGTGGAGTGAACTTGCATCCCAAATTACACGACCTTGTCAGGTAGTTGCAAGATTATTCAGCAGGCCTGCTTGCAGACTTTGGCCAGAGCTGTTTCACTGCTTTCTTTCTGCTGTAAACCTCAGATCTTGCCTGTGTGTGCGACTGGAATTTTCTTTTCTAGGGCGTAGAGATCCAGGCTTTGCCACATCCAGTTGAAACTCCTCCTCCATCAAATTGCTCGTCGGTATTGTGGATAAGTGGCTCTCCATTTCAGCATCCACTGTAGTCATGAATAGACTCCATGGTGTGTTGACTCTGCAAGAAGGCCTGTCAAGTTTGTGTCCACAGTGAGCCCCTTTTTTACCGTGCTGAAGCATTTATCCGCTGCTTTCTCCCCACACTCCCTCGGAATGGGTGAGGATGTGTGTGTTTGTGTATTTCCGTGCCCTAAGCGCTCTCTACCTAGAGATTACCCTTCATTTTGCAGGGAGCCACTCGAGCTGCTGACACAGCAACTTCCTGCAGAGAAACTCTGCATATGTATTGACTGTGCGTGTTTGTATTTGTGTGTCTTTCTCCGTGTCTCTCTCCTATTCCCGCCACAGTAAAAGGTAAGCTATGGAATGTTGTACCTCAGCTTGCCTTTGAAACTGTCACACCCTTTCATTTCTTTCATTATTCTTCACACTCACGAGAGATTGGTATTTATTTTGCATTTTACCTTGTAAGCTTTAGGTCTGTTAAGGTTGTTCACAAGTCCTTCAAAACCCCGCTATCCCCCGTGTGTGTGTGTAAGTCAAAGTGCCTGTGTATGATTTTGTATGGGTGATGCTAGGGGGCGGCTTTTATTCCCAGCACTCCTGAGACAGCAGTCAGATGGGTCATAAATATACAGGAGCATCTGTTTGAGGTTCACACACACACATCCGCTGTCCTACTAACCGGAAGGGCGTCGGCTTTTTTTTCCTCCCCTGACAATGCTGACACCTCCCAGTGGGAGCCTACATCGCAATTGGCAACTGGGACAGTTGGATTTACATATTCATGAATACTAATGAATGTGCTGGAATGGAAATTGAATGCTAAAACTTTCTCTTCTCAGGCCATATGGTGGACAGTGCTCAGGGAGGGACTTTAGTTCACTTTGAATTTGTTTATGCATGTTGTCATAGGAAGGATGAAGGGAACAGCTGAGTAGGAGGGCATTTAAGCAGAGTGTTTGAGTCAGCCGGTAGTTTAAGGCAGAAACTATGGGAGGTTGATGATGGGGTCACAGCATGGAACTTCAGACTGTTTTTGTTTTGTTACTTGATGCTCATAGAAGTTGTGAAAACTGTTGAACAGGGTCTGTAATTGTAATCTATTCAGACTACTTCAGTTCAGTTGAGCTTAAAGATCAGATTGTTCTGGGCGGTGGGTGATTGCTCTTTTAGCCTTATTTTATGAATGATTGCATTGCTGCTTCACCCATTTTAGCTCATCCACAGCTGCTGTTCTCTTCTCTTTGTTGTTTTTAAAAGTTCATCGCCTTTTGGAGATGTTAAAGTTAATGAAACAGTAGAGCTTGGCAAGAGTAAAACTGTCTCCATCTTACTGACTCTTACTCCGTATTCTTGTTATATTAATGGATACAACATTCACCCAACATCCCCTGGTGCTCATTCCCATCTGCCAGTAGTCCAACTGCTGACTGTTTTCTTGTGGTGTGTTTATGTAGCACAGTAATATGTGGTAATGAGATAAGAGATAAGATAACCTTTTATTAGCCCCGCACGTGGGAAATTTGTTTTGTCACAGCAGGAAGTGGACAGTGCAAAAGGTATATAGCAAACATTTGATTATAATAAGAATAAATACAGTACACAACTGTACAGAATAGAATAGAATAAAATACTATATACAATAGAATAAAATACAATAAAATATACAATAGGATAAAATTACTGTAATCACATTACACTTTTCTGTAGTGTAACTATGTAATGCAGTTCTTCACTCAGTTCTGTAGTCATATTACAGTTACAACTTGCATACTTAAGCTACAATCAGCTGATTTCAGTTGTTGTGCTGATAGGAGGAAAATGACCGAGGGGTCTACAACCTTTGTGGAGTGGAGTTAAGCACATTACTTTTTTACTGCACAAAAGAACAAGAAGGTGATGGTAAAGTGCAAGCAAAAACCAAATGCTGCTAACAGGACATCGACTCTTTGCGTGCTGCGAAAACACCATGTTAACACAAAGCTAGTTGCAAAAAACCCCCCAGAGTGATGTTAAAACTGAGGGTATCCCGACCTCAGCCAAACAACCAGAGTGAGTTTCAGCATGTAAGAAGCTTTTCAATGTTGCTGTTGGCTTTGAGTTATGAGAAATATTCTGTGTGTGTCCTCATTAGGATAGGGATTTGTGTAGGTGTGTGGTGGGACTCTGTCTTGCACTGTCACACAATTATCAGTTAACAATATACTTATTATAAGGTAACAAATTACTTTCTCCTGGGAGTGATTTGGTAACTAATGCATTTCTTAAAAACGTCACAAGTAATATGTGATAATTGCTTTTTAATTTTTGAGTAATGATGTGAGTGAAATAAATAGTAATGCACATCTAGCTCTGCGTGGGCTATAAGATAGCTTGTTTGCTCAAATTTATTGGCTGCGGGAATGGAGACTTCATTCTGCAGTACTTAATACTGACCATACAGTGCCTGGTATCCATGACACAACACTGATTAGTCATATATGATGAAAATCTCTGTCATTATTCAACACAACCAAAAAGGAGGCAGGACCTCCTCCACAATGACTGATCTGATTAAACTGAATGCATTTGCCCGATTGCCGAACTGTCCTGACAGTCAGTGAGAAGCAAAGTCTGTGAGGCTGCTTACTGATTCAAGTAGTGGGAAAGAGATCAGACCTGAATTCTGTGTTTCTACCGCTGCTTTCAGTTTTTAGATCCTCTTATTTTAGCCTAGTATTGTTAACACAGTTTTGTGTGTTAACAATACTTCTGTCTCCATGTCTCCTTCTTACTGACTCCTGTTTTGTTCTCATTTTCTTCTTATTCTCCTCACCCTTCATTCCCCTCATCCACTCGTACTCATGCCCACCTGACAAGACGAGCTCATAAGTGGCCCATGGCTGACTGCCGCTTTTAAGAATGCCATTTATTTTAGATCACACACATCGAACAATTGCAAAGTGTTGTCACCTCCACTAAAATTATAATTGCCACCTTTCCACAAAGAACCGAAAAGATGAAAGTACTCCTGCAAGCTTTCAGTTCCTCAGTGTGCGACACAGGTTAACACACACACACACACACACACACACACACACACACACACACACACACACACACACACACACACACGGTGAAGTACACAAGAGAGAGAGGATTCCCTTGAGATTTTTGCTTCTCAAACAAGAGACATTTGCAAGTGTTTCCTCTCATCAGACCTCCCTCTTTCCCAGCTCTACACCATCACAGAGGGAGGAATACAGGTTAAGTTGTGTGAAATCACCGTGACAGTACATGCAAATTTGTCACAGCCCACCTACAATGGAACCTGTCAATCTAAATGATTGTCTCTCTCCTTCTGTACAGGCTTACCTGTGTGCCTAATCAAGATGAACCTTTTTTTTGGTGCCATTGGGATATTAACGTAGTTCTGCTTGAGGCCGTTAGGCTCCTGTCTATAACTCATCCAGCCAGTCGCTGTCCCTGGGCCTTTACGCTTTTTTTATTTTGTTAGCTGTGCACCCACATCTGCATGTATAAATTGTAATTTGCATCTTTATGCAAGCCCTCTTTTCTAAACAACAATATACACATCCCTAAGAGCAGTTTCACCCCTCAAAAACAAATTATATGCTTCCTCTTCGTGTGTGTGTGTGTTTTTATGTTTACACACATATTAGGTCTTACTTGAGAAGAATTCCTGATTTTTGACACAAATAACACACTGAAATCTTACATCTAATGCTTTATATCCCAGCTATAGTTGTTGCATCAGATGTATACGGTTTTCTTTTGCATTCTTCTTTAGATAGATACAGTGATCTTTTTGTGTTCCACCATATTTATTTAGTAACAATATCTTCTAGTCTCAGGAATCTACACTATGTGCATTATATGTTCCCTCATTTATTTCTATAAATGTGGGATTGATAAAATTCTGTACACTTTGGGGCTGCCCTGGAGGTTTGCTTCTGCTTGTGAAGAGAAAGTGAACAGCAGTCACTTGTCCACCACAATCAGATGTTGGAAAGAAGTTGGATAAAGGAAATCTGTGAAAGACCTGTGTAGAACAGTAGCTGCCAGGATTAGTGCTGATTCCCACAGACAGGAAGTCTAAGAGTGGAAGAAGTCTGGACTGAAGCCGAGGGTGGTGTTACACCCATTATTACACGGTACCCCCCGCAGTGCGATGATAGTCACAGCGAATCACTGTACACAGGAGCACAAAGATTATACGGTATACACACCTGCTTACATAAGACACAAAAAGAGGGACAAACAAGCAGAAAGCTACCTGTTGTTTGCAACTGTATGGTTGTCAAGACCAAGCTGTACTCCTCTCTCTTAGTCGCTTGTTGTCTCTGTTGAAATGTGTAATCTGGGAAGGATTAACTCCCCAGCTTCTTTTATTTGCATGTTTGGGGATTGTTGTCATATTCCCAATTTACATGCTGATACCAAGTCATTACGATGTTTAACTGAGTTGAATAATGTAGATTATGCATCCTGTTACTCCGCTACTTGCCGCAGTGGTTGCACATGCACGTACACATGAATTTGGGCATTCGCATGCATACAGACACACTCACTGGGATCTTAAATGAATATGTATGTCCTGCAGAGGGACAAAGAAGAAAGATGAATAGTTGCATTCTTGTACACACAGTTTCGCTATGTCTTCCAGGCAAAGTAGAATGAAGTAGCGAGGGGAAGTAAGAGAAAAAGATTGCAGAAAAGAGGTGAGGGGGGTCATCTATTCTCTATGGCATCGCTCTTCACATATTTCATCTTTCTTTCATGTTCTTTTACTTCCTCGCTTACTCCCAGTGGGATGTGCTAGTTTCTTTTCTTTCTCTTTCTTCCCTCTCATGTATCTCAGCAGGGATAACAAGTTAATGTGATGAAACCAAATGTAGTCGAGTGATGGCAGCAGAGGGAAAGATGTCAAGATTTCTAAAAGAGAGTGATGAATGGCTCCCAATCTTTCCAACAAACTTGATGTGGTATTATTCCCTTTTAAAGCCACTTGGTAATTAGAGAAGAACCCCATTTCTGCTTTCTCTCTACCTCTTACTCTGTTCCAATCCTTTAATCACTGTGTAAATGAAGTGATAAAAAGAGAGAGCAAGTGGATGTCTGGATTGAGATGGGGTTTTTCGGCCGCTGTGCTCTGTTACCAAGCAACAAGCAAAAAAGCCCTGAGTCACTAGGTTCCATGGTGAAAGCAGCTGACCTCACCAAAGTCGAGGTCAAAGGTCACCTCAGGCCATCTTCCAAGAAAATATTGACTCAGACAAATAAAGCAGCTGGAGTTTGTGTGCATTTATGAAGGAATCGAAGGAAATGTGTGTGGTTGTGTGCATGCTTTGTATGCGTAGTGTTTGAGATATATGTCAGTGGGGACTGATTTGTTGTTGGGTGTTCATGCACATGTGTGTCCAAGTTTGTGTGTGCATAAAGTTGAAGTGACCGGGTTAACAGCATTAGCATGTGAAGCTGAATTATTCATAGTGTGACAACCCATGAGGCATCTATCCTCAGCTTTACAAATGACTAACTTTCTCTCTGTATGGGGACACAGACTTCACGCTTCAGTGTATGGATGTTGAGGGTAGAGATTTCATGTTTATTTTATGGTTTTTACATGTGTCTAAACTTCTCAAGTGTGAATTATGCAAGGGGTTGGCATAGTGGCATAGTGTTACTGTTGGAATGTCACTTTCTGCAATATAAAAGATAAAAAAAATTAAAAATAAAACATTTATTTGATCAAAAATCTTTAGACATTATGTAAATTTTAATGGGTTTTGGTAAAGCTAAGGTTACAAAGCCCTGTATTAGAAAGCTGCAGTGGGATTGGGATGTAGCAAGCCATTCAAGACTCAGTACATATGATGTGCAGAATAAATTAACTTCGTGTTTAGCATGATTATTGCAGGATGGAATGGAGGAACCCTGCAGGAAGGTGCAGAATTGAAACAAGATTAGGAAGGTCACAATTCAGACAATACTTTATTGTATTATTACTGGTCTAAGCTCCAGATTACATCTACACGAGCGGCTCGGCCATGCAAATCTGTGCCATAAAGCTCCTGGTATACAATTTATGTGCTGATGTTAATGCCAAAGGAGGTATACAGCTCTGCAGGTACTAAGTCAGCACAGTGTTGGCAATGTTTATGCACTGTGCGTCTCTGCACTCGGTGATATACTCTTAACTACATTTCATCTGCCACTTTGTAACACTTTCAGTAACACTGATGACAGTTGTTGTGGAATTTCTCAGGCTGACTTGCTGCCATGGTGGCATACCATTATAACACCATGCTTACATGCTGTTTATAAAGGCACACTGCATGGCTAAGTGCTTAATTTTATACACCTGTGGCGATGGGACTGAAAACATCTGAATTCAAAGATTTCCCTTATGGACAAGAGTGCTGGCGTGTCTATATAGTATAAGTAAAAAAGTATGCAATATAATGTTTCGCAACTGTTCCATCCATTAATTGAGCATGTTAGTATGATAAAATTTGGTACTCAACACTAAACAGAAAGTACAACGGAGACAAAGGTCATTAGTTCAAATGTTCACTTTAAATGTGTTATTGTAATTCATCCTGAAAAAACACAAATGTACTGTGAACTCAGTGTGGCGTTGTGTGTTCATGTTGTATATTTTTCAGCTGCTAATAGTATGATGAGCAGCATTTACTTTAAATTTCATAGGAGATTATATTTATATGTAGATATATTGTATAGGGTTAATACATTTAGTTACATGGATAAAATATTTGAAGTTGTTAATGCAAAACATCCCTGTTGTAACATAGCTATAATACGGGAAATATCTCTTTTAGTGTTTAGTACTGCACCTTAAAGAGTTAAATATAGAGCTGAAATCTTAAGCTACTTGTGAAAAAAAGTTAACAAGTTAACTAATGACAACTTAATGGTTCTCTTTTAGCTGAAAAATTAGAATTTTTTTAAATAATCATATTTATTGATAAAATGATCTAACCTTTGCAAACTGGTCAGCCAGTAATTTCTCATCTTGAAGTTGATTTATGTGACTGTGCACCACAAAGAGTTGGTTGAGATTGGCGTGTTTCTTTCCGCGACTGCTTTATCAAAAGTTTATGGAGAGAAGTGAACATTGCCTACGGTGAGACCTGAACACGCATTTGATGGTCCTGTGATCAGAGCTATTAATCAGCGCATAAGCAGACAGGCAGTGGGTGTATGGTGACTCAGCTCCTTCCTATTCTCACTGAGTGTCTATGTTCTTTTATTTCTGTGTGGGTTGGCCAGCAGCCCCCTGCGGCCCTAAACATTGATGGGGAAACCTTCAGTGAGCCTTGATGATGACTCACGGCACTGATTCCAGTCATGAATCTACTTGGATTCTTGCCGTATACACGCACAAACAGTGCTGTGAAAGTATTTGCCCCCTTCCTGATTTCGTTTTTCTTTTTGCACATTTGCCCCACTTGTAATACTAATTGCCCCCTAAAACTAATAACTGGTTGTGCCACCCTTTGCAGTGAGATAGAGATAACAGGGTTTAATTACAGGCTTTGACTAGGCTTCTACTGGTGTGTTTTAGGTCAATTTCTTGGTCATTGTCCTGGTGCATAACTAAAGTGCATGAGCTTCAGAACATGAGCTGATGGCCGGGCATCCTCTTACAGGATTTTCTGGTAGAGAGCTGAATTCATGGTTCCATCAGTTGCTGGAAGTTGTCCAGGTCCCGGAGCAGGAACAGACTTCCAATCCATCACACTACTGCCACCTGTTATTTTACTGTTCATTTGATGCTTTTTTTTTATGTAACAGGAAACAAAGACGAGCCTTTATATTCTTTTTGGTCAGCAGCAGTTTTCACCTTAGAAATCTCCCATTGATGCCATTTTAGCCTAGTCTCTTTCTTATTGTTGAATCATGTACTCTGACCTTAATCGAGGTGGGGGGCCTGCAGTTCTCTGTTCTTTTGTGACTTCCTGGATAAGTTGTCAGTTGTAATGTCGGTATGACTGCCACACATTTGAAGGTTGAGCACTATTCAGTGCTTATAGGTTTGCTGAAGGCCCAAAGCCTTAGAAATGGCTGTGTAACCCTTTCCAGACTGTTAGATGTCAATAACTTTGTTTGTCAGCTGTTTCTTTAGATTGTGGCATAATGTGCTGCTTTTTGAGATTATACAAATTCTATTTCTTGATTCAGTAGGTCTGGCAGTGATCAGGCCAGGGTGTGGTTGTTAAAATTGAACTAAACTTTCCAGAAAACGTGTTATCTTCATCTAATATTGTTTTTAAAAATTGAAGCATGCACGTTTTGTGAAATGTGAAAAAAAAAAGAAATCTGTAAAAGAGTAAATACAGCACTGCATACCTAGACAAACAGACAGGCATACAAATAATTCAACTCAGGTTGTCTGACAGGTGCTCTTTATGTATGTGTGTCTTTCTCTCTATGCACCATGTTAAATCTACAGAACCCTTACTCATGTGGCCCTGGGGGCTGATATAATGCTTGAATGATGTTCTTACTAATGGCACTGCAAACGTATGCGCTTGCACGCATGCACTTACAGCAGTGCGTATGCCACGTACAAACATGTATTCCAACACAAGCATGCACGCCTTTACTCACATTAACAGCAATACAAATGGTTGCCACTCTTCTTCTGTCAAGCAGTGGGAGGAGAGACTGCGGTGGGGGGAACTGCCAAGACTGTGTATCAGAGGAGAAAACGGAGGGAGAGCGCAAGAAGAGAAGCAGAAATAGATGTGACTGTTATATACTGTCTGTCTCCAAATAGCTGTTGTTTCATTTGTCCAACTGGCATCTGTCTTGTTTAGCCTGTGCTGTTCCAATATGCTAAACTGTTTATGTTTATGTGCAAGGAGGACAGTGAGCAGAGATGATTGGGTCAGACACCAGTCACTTGTTTACATGCAGCTGCCTCTAATCATCATGTCATGGGTGAGACACTGATTGTCGAGGAACAGACTGAGGCTGTTATAGGCAAAGCTTTTCTGTCCTATGACCCCATTGCTAGCTAGATTCCTATGACTCCAGCAATTTTAGGTTTACTGTGCTATCAGAATTTTTTTTTATAATGGAGTAAATGGCTAGTAATTTAAACATCACTTTTATATAATAATAATTGTAAGGTGCCATCATGCTATATAGCAGTTCATTGAATCATCAGCCTCAGTGAAATTGTATCACCCAGGCCTCATGCTGTACAACCTGCAACCATAGAAATTACCTTGATCTAAATACATTTGCATTTAGATCAAGGTAAATATTAAAGGTGGGCGTGCGAGTATTCTTCCACACTGGAATATTTCTCTTGTTTTGTGTGCAAATGAATGGCATTAATATGCAACCATGTAGGGGGATTATTCAGATGACGCTGAGATTATCACTGGCATCATATAATGTTTCTGTGTGTGTGTGTGTGTGTGTGTGTGTGTGTGTGTGTGTGTGTGTGTGTGTGTGTGTG
>NW_005187447.1:868656-885141 GCF_000239375.1 Pundamilia nyererei
AGAAACTGGCAGTAGGACTGGGAGTTGAGCTTGACTCCATCCTCAACCCGAAAAGGCCCCACAAGCTCATCTTTGATGATACCAGCCCAAACCAGCCCAAACTAATATCTTTAGACACTCTGTTGCAAAAATGTTCAAAAAATTTAGGTGATTATCATCATTATTCTCTCTGATGTGTCACGTGCCAGAGGACACCTTATGCACAGTCAGTAGACAGTAAGTCATGCCCACAAATTGAAATACAGTTTTCTTGATGAATCTATTTACACACTGTCATGAAATATTCTGCTTATGGTCCAGGAAGATGGTATAAATGCATTTTAAAACAGAATAAAATTGACAGTAATAAGGTTCAATTGTCTTGTAATTTGTGCAACATTCTTTTTAATGATGGATTGAGGACCTAACATGTCTGATATGGATTTGGCAGGTTACCATTTCCCATAAAGAAAGAGAAAATATGTAATTTAATAATTTGACGATTAACTTTTAGAACTTCTATACCAGTTATGATCTACTAGTTTTTTGCCTAGGAAACACTAGGAAAGTCTCTAATTCAGGAGGAAGCTGGCTTTAAGGGAAGAGCTAAAATAGCATGTTTTGACTATGAATGTACAGATTAAATAACGATTGTTTTGAACTGTGATTCATGCAAACCTACTTGGATGAAGTCCAAAAACAATAAAAAGCTTTGAATGAGCTGCCAATTTGGTCCCTGTGGCTGTGGATAATTCACAGTTATCCCAATAGCAGTTCAGTTGAAGTAGGGAGGTCAAAATGTACAATTTAGATGTACTGTTGTGATAAATGTGAAGGGTGTCTTATATGTTTGCATAGTCTTGTGATACCTCTTAGGGACTCCTTGAGTTTATAAGAGTCAGTGTAGAGAAGGAAATAAAAGAACAAATGACAAAACACTTGTCAGAGGAGAACAAGAATGCCGTGATAAACACGTCTGTGTATTAATCAAACAAAAAAAGAAATGGTTTCATCATTTATATGCCTTCTGCTGGCTTCTCTTTCATTTATTTCCTTTCCTGGACTAATGGATGGTGTCACATTATGTGTTTAGTGTGGGCTTGTTTGTTAATATTTTACAGTCACTTCCTAATGTGGCACCACAGAAATAGCTATGGACAGCATCTGTGTCTTTCTAAGAATGTGAATGGGATGGGGAGCATGAGAGGAAGAGACAGAGGCTGCTTGAATTAAATGGGAAAAGCAATCATTTTGGCCAAATGCCAAGTCATCTCAAATGTAAAAAATGTGAAGCTAAGACTGGGGGGAAGAGAGTGCAAGAGAATAAAAAGATAAGGGACTTAAAAAGTGGGAAAGTAAAACAGGGAAAAAATGAAGCAGTCGGAAATGAAATAGACAAGTACCAAGCTGTGTATGTGTGGTACTCGAATGTAATGATATGTTCTCAGTGTCTGTGCTTTTCTGTAGGTTTGGCTTGATATGAAAAAAACAAAAACCAGATGCAGATACAGGAAATGTTATTATTAATTTATCTGAGGGATTGGAAACAGAAAAAAACATCTTGTTGCATCAATTTGAACTAAAAAAAAACACCTTGTCACAAAGTTCTCATTTAAAAAGCCCCCGAGTACAATTAGCAAACTTTGTGTGGATGCTTAAATGGTTTTAAAAAATGTGAGGTTCACTTTGAATAAGGTTAGCTGCTATAATGCTGCTGAATGAGGTTAGCGCTGCCCTTGTATATCTAAATGGGGTTAGCAATTGCAGCTTGTGCTTTGGTAATCATGACGTTTGTTCTCTGCTGAATGCTAACGTCGATGCTAACCCAGTTTCATCAATGCTAACGCTGTCTTCGAAATCGAATTAATTCACAGGAGGATGTCAACAATAACCCCTAGAGCATGTATGAGAGGGAACAGCTGAATCCTGAGTGTCTTTGCTTCTTTTGACTCTGATACAAATGAAGTCTCGCCTCACAGTGCAGACGTTAAACGTATCCTTATAATTTTCTCCCATTTTACTGAAAATCAGATGCATATTCACTTCACATGCTGCAAAGATTTAAGCTGCTTTTAATCTCTCATATGCATCAAGCATAATGGTTTAGATAAAAGCGACCAGATGTATCAGAGTTAGCATGTGTGTAAAATAATCGTTAGCAAGAACCGCCTTTCCTTATAACAAGAGACTGGATTATAAAATCCAAACCCTTTGAAGTATTAATGTGTGTCTCTGTGTGGTTCTATATACAGCACATACTTGCACATTAGTGTGTCCATCCATGTGCACACACATGCACATGGATACCCTGATGGATTATTTGCTGTGTGCAAAATATCCAACTGCCTCAGCCAATTCTAATGAACCAATTATAGTAAAGTATTTTCCTCCTCTTCAGTTTGATAGTGAGAGTCATATTGTGGATTAAGCTGCTTTACTTTATTGCATCTCATTAACTTTACCCAAACAATGTTTGAAGTTTAAATCAGCTGTTAAAAAGAACATGGCATCAAAGTGAGGCTCAGAACCAAAGTTAACTAGCAAACTGCTACAGGAAACTAGATTTGATATTAAAATCAGAGATCGATGTAAGGGACATGAAAGAGAGTCATCTTTATATAAGTTCGACTATATGCACAAATTTGAGTTTTAGACTTGTAACATGCTAACAAATGAACGATGTTGATGTAGTATATGTGCATCACAAGCCTCAAAGATGCTGCAAAGTGCATAAATACATACAATATGAATACAAATGAATTTTAATATCTATTGTTACCAGTCCTCTCCTCTCCTTTTCTTTGCTTCTTCTTTTTGCGGTTCTTCCTCTTCATAGCGAGCTCTCTTTTTGGTTATAGAAACCTTTCAAGCAATCAATAGTAGACATAATTTCCCGTCATTGTTCAGAGAGGGCATACCGTTGGCTTACTGGAGAACTGCTTCCAAGAATGGGTACAGTTCCCCAGCTACTAAATTCCCATGGATGTAGCTTCTGGGTCAGAAGAGTGAAGCTGGGGTAGAAGTACCAGTTGAACCTGTTTCTGATTACCACTTTTCACTTGATTTATAACTCCAGTAAACATTTTCAGAGTTTCGTGGCTTGTTTTAATCCAACATGATGCCCATTGTGCCGGCAGATTGTCTAACGTGTACCCCTCCTTTGCACAATTTCAGCCACCCTCCCAATCCTAAATTAGATAAGCGTTTAAGAAAGTGAATAAACTGGCACATAATGCTCTATTTTTTAAACTGTGTTGTTGAACAGATCACGAAGCAAGATATAATTTTGGGTGTGGCTACAGTGCTAGTGTACGAATATGGAGTATCTAGTTTCTCAGAAAGACCAGCATACTTGGTTAACCAAAAAATCACCAACTGTCAATCGAGAGTTGACAAAGGGTTGGGCAATGTTACAGTGGGCCTGTCCATCTTTTACATACAGTCTTTGACACCACCATAAATTGGTATTAATTGCATTGAGCATTTCCAACCAGCATGCAGCAACAGGATAATATTTTTATTAAAAAAACACAAACAGTGCTAGAAATCAGTGAATACAGTGTGCGTTAGTCATAGTATAATTGATATAAAGTTATAGCTGTTTGTTGGGGCTCTCACAATTTTTGTCAGTGGTATAAGGTGCTAGTATAACAGAGGCCAGATCATGTGTCAGAGCCTTGTATTTTCATCTTTACATATAATCTTCCATTTAAATCAGTAAAACATGAAGTGGGTTTTTTGTATTTATTACTTTAAATAAGACTTCTGGCCTGTGCTCTGTGTTGCTATAGGAACCATAAAGGTCAATAGAAAGTCTTTTGAGTGGGTTTGTGAAGGCTCTGCGTAGGAGACAAATTTACCTGTCTGAACAACAGAGACACACTCTTTTCTATCACTTTCCTTTTTTTTTTACATCTCTAGTGTTGTTTTGGTCCCTCCCTCACTATACACCCCTGTTTTTAAGCCTCTCCTCTCCCCTCCCTTCTCCTTAATCCTTCCCCTCACTGGTTTATAGACAGATCTCATCTCCTCTCTTGCACCACACATTGTACTTCAAGAAAGGCGCTCTCATCGACACTGACAGCAATCTAATTGCCATTGCATCCTTATGAATATCTGTGAAGCGTACTTGTTGTGTGTGTGTATGTGCGCGTGCTCAGTGTTTGCTACCCCAAAGCTATTACCGGAGCTGGTTCCCTGCTACATTGGGTGTTATTTTATAGTGTGTCTTTCATTGTGCATGGGCTGTAGCCAGTACTGCCTCATCAACTTACAGGTCGATAGAGTAGTTCTGAACAGAGGATGTCCGTCAATGATGGGAGGTGAGAGGAGGAGGGAGGAAAAAATGAGCAAGGAGGGTGAGACGGAGAGCAACCTTTCCATATTCAGTTCTCCTGTTGTTGTGTTCTGGCATGTCAAAGAGGAAGCGTTTTATGACTGGATCAGTTAACAGATGGGCATCCCAAATAGCAGCAAGATAAAATTTTGTTGCTGTGTTTTATTAATTTCTACACAAACCACACACAGGCGCACGCTATCGGAGAAAGAAAATCTGGTAAATTCTGCGTGCCGTTTTTAAACATGCATAAGTGTTTACACGTACGCATAAACACAAACTCAGGCATAAACAAATGTCTGCATTCTTGTGTGTGTACATGTTCCACAGAGCCTGATGAGACAGATGGCAAACGACTGGTGGATGAACCAAACTGTCCGTGTTATCTTTAGGTGTAATGGTGCGGTTAATGATTCTGCCTTGCTTGAACGGTATAGAATATTACATAAATTACAATGTATGCACTATCAGTTAGTGTGAGAGACAGAAGAATTTATCTTAGTTTGAGTAGCTGTTCATTAGCCTTCTCTCCTACTCATCAAGCGATACGAGTCGAAATCAGCTAGACAAAGCATCAAAGTTTTGCCCCGAAACTTGTCTGTTGTTAGCCCGACCTGATTGGATTAGCTGGTTATTAGGATGCAGCAATGAGCTTCAAGGCTACGGCATGTTTTGTAACATCTAAAGCTCGTAGTAGATGGATTCAGTTACATGTCCTTGGAGAGACATGCAGTGAGAAAGGCTCACTGAGTGTATGTGCGCCAGTGTATTGTGTTGTATTTAGTGCCTGTTTTAGGAGGCTGAGACAGCCAAACCTCCGACAGATTTATTGGTTCTGCACTCTTCTATCCTCCCCAACAGAAAACGCCATACTGCATCCTCACCTTTGACACTTTTGTCTATTTCTTTCATCTCTGTGTTTACAAAAATCTTACGTGAGCACTATCGAGGGCTATGTCACTTTGTTTGCAGCTACCTCTGCGATTCCCATGAGACTACACAAGGTACTGGGATTATCCCAGCCAGTCTCGCATCACCTGAACCAAGTCATCAGTTACTAATGTGTGCGTGGAAGCTTGTGTGTGTTTGGGGGAGTGCGGGTACACATAGGTTAGATCAATTGTTTAAGAAGATGAGAGGATTCGCCAATATGCCAAGACAATATCTCTGTGGGCATTCATGTATATAGATGTATATGATTGTGGGCTCGTGACTGCAAAGGTGCTGGATTTGTTTAAGAATCAGGCAGAATAAACAAGTCGGTGGATATGCAGGTCCTGATAGTCAAACTGTTCATATTACAATTAAAAAAACAACAAATGCTTAATGGCAAAGCCACCTCCCTGGTTGCAGTTATGTCCCTTGGGGCCAGGGATATAATAATGTGAAATTACGTAAATGCCTAAAATGTGTTAACATGCTTTGGAAATTACTCTAAAAAGCAGCATGTTGTGATTCAAAAATGGTTCCTCTTTATTACTGATTCAGGAACACAATTACCAGCTGATAATGTTGCAGCACATCACCTCCCTCTCATCAAGAAGGTGATAAGCAAAGATGAAGATTGAGTTCATGTATTTAAAAACAAACATCATTTTTAGAGAACAAAGAAAATGTAAAATTTAGTGTAAATACGACCTATTATATGTTTGCCTTTCATTGTTTCATTGGATGGGAATTATAGAGATGGAGAGAACATGAAAGGCAACTTAAGAATGAAATGAGACACCTAAACAAAGACAAGGAGGCCAAAGCTAAAGTTAACTAAACTTTGTAGTATCTAATAATGTCACTACAAAGCGTGCAGTTATAATGCTTATGGCTGGGACAGTAGAAAGCGTTTTCTGAAACTAATGGGCTATATGGACATAGAAATATCAGTTATTTAATTGTTTGATTGATTATTACTTTATACCAAATGTCTACTTTTAAAAACATTTTTACAGTATACATGGTTTCTGGTTTCAGCTCCCTCAAATAATTAGGTTTTCCAATTGTGAAACGCTAACATGCAGTAATGAGCTTGAAAATGAAGCAAATCAAAGTAATACTGCCTTATAAAGTAAATCTTTGAAAACTGCCGTGGGCAACCTTGGAGAAATGAACAAAGTTGCTGAAGGACACGCTCCTTTTGTTCTAAGTCATCGTCCCAAAAATTATTTTTGGTTTGTAAATGAAAAGCTTATTATTGCAGACAAAGCTGCATTTCCCTATGCTGTTCATAGTGTATCGTGTTTTTAACTTTTTAAAATTGTATTTATTTGAATAAACTTATCAAGGAACACAGAGCTTAGCTTACAAAAGGTAATACAGTGGAACCCCGACTTACGAATACCCCATTTAACGAAAAATTCAAGTTATGAAGGCACTTAACGGCAATATTTCTGCCTGTGTTACGGCAAAATGCCCACGTAACGAAATCCGCTGGCTCTGATTGGCTGAGCCCAGAATGCCTACAATGCCCACAATGCCTTCCGAATCATGTGACAACCCCCTTGGTGTTTGTACTTGCGCTTCGCTGTTCCACTTGAACTTTGCTGTTCCACTTGAACAACGTATTGTTGTTGCAGTTAGCAATTAGCCTATAGCCTATCATTCACTCAAAAGGCACGATGGGTGCTTCGACTTACGAAAGACCCTCGGGAACGAATTAATTTCGTAAGTCGGGGTTCCACTCTCTTATTTTGTTAACATATGATATAAGAATGAAAATACCCAAAGACCGAAAAGTGTTGACAAAAAATGTGAAGTAGTCAAATAAAGAAAACTGGGGGAAATGTAACGGCTGTAACTTATAATAAATTGAATCTACTATAGTGTGGATGTGAAAGAGTGTTGGCATAGACTCTGTGAGCATTCTTGTGCGGAAAGGTTTTTATATTTAACAGACTCAGCCAATCAGATTTAAGATCATCGGGCAGGGGTTGAGGGGTCAGGGGTGCAGTGAGAGCAGCACACTCTTAGAGCTACATACTGGTCTCATCTAAATGCTGGAGTCAGATTTTTAATTGTTGCTCTGGGTATTGATTCGCCTGTTGAGATGGGGAGCAGAGTTGTGATCCAGCAGAGAATAGCGATGGGGTAAAAGGAGTAAGAGGTGAGGTTATTGGTGGCTGTATACTGCTAAACAGTCATTATAATGAAATTCCACCCACTTTTTATTTTGAAGTTTTACATATCAGGGAATAAAAAAATCATCTTGTCTTATGCAGGTCTTATAATGAGGTTAAGACAACCTCTGACAAACTAAAACACTACATATCAGTATCTTTGCAACAGCCAAAATAAGCCAAATTAAGGTTGAAACTGTTGAAAAAAAGCTAAATGCACTATTACTGCTTTCATAGGAATTAAGATGGTAGTAGCAACCAGGAAAAAAATATGATTGCCTCCATAAAAGTATCTGAATGCTGGCTTGGTACATTCAGTTGTGCGTTAACACAATGCCAAGGAGAGACATCGGCAGTAATCTTAGAGCATTTGCTGCTACACAACAGTCTGGAAGCAGTTATAAGACCTTTTTCAAACAATTTGAATTCTACAGTGAGAAAGATTATTCACAAGTAAGCATTCAAGAAATTTCCAGGAGTTTTACCAATGGTCTAGTCAAACTGTAGACCTCAACCTGTGGCACGACCTTAAGGGAGCTGTGCATAAACCCCTGCAAACCTCACTGAAAACTACTTCAAGTTATCGCTGCTAAAGGTGGTTCTATAAGCACATGACTCATGGGGCATACTTAGTTTATCACATATTGTTTCTGCATTTTGATTTAGTTAAATAAATAATAACATAGGATAATTACCAGATTTTAAGATGTAGTAAGCAGAAAATAATTGTTGTATGTCCTGATGTGTAAAACCTTAGAATTGATAAATGGTGTGCTTTGGTTTTTATTGTGACTGTATACACTTTTTACAGCACGCAGCCTAAAAATGTTATTTTAGAGAAGGACAGTCCAACCTCTAAAGGCTGGCAGGGACTATTTTTTAATATGTTTATTTACTCTCAGAGCATAGTAAATAAATTGGAATAGAGGATATCTGTTTTGTTGCCAATACAACTTAAAGTCCAATTTATTTTCTAGCACTAAATTGAAGGGATTGAAATAGCGGACCAAGCCCTAGCAAATTTGTCACAGACTTTGGATCACTGATTCATTATATATCTCATTTTCTCTCTCTAATATTGTGCTGCTTGTAATTTCCTTGCAAATAGCCAAAAAAGATGTATTAATGTTATCAAGCTTTGGGCTCTGATCTGTGATGATACATTTGAAGGTCAGTCCGCGTAGAAAAAAATGGAAATAAAGAGCATAATTTAATCTCAAGTGTATTTTAATACAACTAAACACGCAGGATGAATAGCAGGGATGACATGCGGTCCATTGTTTTAAAAGCTCATAGACTAATTGCTCTGCAACAAGGACCACTTTGGAATAAGAGGACCCTTCCAGAGGAACATATTGAAATAGAACCTGAATAGACTGGTGATATGCAAATGCCTTGTGGAAATGTCTTGTGTGTATTTGTGTGCGATAGAAAAAGTCAGAGAAACAGAGTGCTTTGATTCATGTGGATTCATTTCTGTTTTTTTTTTAAATGAAATGTTTCTGTGTTCTGATCTCCTCGTTTTGAGGCTTAGTGGAACATCTCAGGCTAACCGTGTTTTGTGTCCCACAAAAGCTAATAATCACAGATGTGTTAGCTGTTTCATTTTTGTTTTCATAGAAAGTGCCAGACTTGCAGAGAAAAAGCAGCGCCACTTCAATTTGCACCTTCTCTTTAAAAAGTGTGTAAACAACACGACAAAGTGCTTATGTGTTACAGAGTGTTAACAATACCTTAATAGAGGGCTTGTGTGATTGCTTAAAAAGAATATGTGTGAGAATTCGGGGGGGAGGTAAACACTGTGTTGGTATTTACCGTATTTTTTTTTCCAGAGATGCGACGGAGATTAAAGATGACAGTGATTCATATAAGGTTGAACTGCTTCTTCGATAGATAGCTGAAATGAAACGCTGACAACAAAAAAAGACTATTTTGTCCCTAATGTGGGGGATTGGACCTTGGTGACAGTCTCTATAAAGAGACTAAATGTCCTCCTCAGTGGCTCCCCGGTCCCAAAGTCTCTCTGCCCCCACTTCATACATATACATGGCTGCTAAATAGATGGTTCATGAATACTATCAGGGCTCGTCTGTGATAGCATTGTCTATAGTCTTA
Source organism: Pundamilia nyererei (assembly GCF_000239375.1). Taxonomy (NCBI): domain Eukaryota; kingdom Metazoa; phylum Chordata; class Actinopteri; order Cichliformes; family Cichlidae; genus Pundamilia; species Pundamilia nyererei. Next base: position 878,197 of record NW_005187447.1, read on the forward strand.
CGTGAGTGTGTTTGAAAATGCGTTAAAGACTTTTTTCCCCTCGTCATAAATACTATTACTGGCTGTTTGTATTCAGCCGGTTTGCATGTTCATCTCAGCTTGTCGTCTGCGCCCACTGGCAGCAGCCAATGAAACTTTGTGTTTATCAGCCTCAGCAGATCTGTATTTAGCTTTTCCCATTCACATATTTCAGCATTTTTATATTTTTATTTTTATCATTCACGCACAAACCCTGCACCGAACTTCTCATTTCAGAGTGATGCTAATCAGGCCAGGCTTTTCCTGTGAGTTTCCCCACCGACAGACTGACTAGGTCACTGCTATGGCGGTCCTAGAGGCCATTATAGTCCTCTCCAGAGAATCTCTGTATTTTTAGACACTAGTTCTTATTCTGCTCTGGACTGGAGAGGCGACAAATGGCTTTGTTATTTCTTATCACAAAATATCTATGTTGCTTTTTATTAATTAATCTAAAAGTGTGGGTGCCTTCCTTATAAACATGCTACACAAATACAATCAAGCATTGGTATTTACATCACAGGTTGTAGAGATACCTAACAGCACACCAGTAATGGTTTCTCCCAATGAGAACACGTGCTTAGACCTGTCTTTTCTGGGTTAACCCTCTGTGCTGTTCATGTGTGTATGTGTATTGTCTCTACACATGTGTGTCTGTAGGTTTTTTTTTAAATCATTACGAGTGTCCATGAGGGTGAAATCTTTTTAATGCAGCTGTTTATCAGAGGAAAAGCCTGAGGGCAAGAATTTCTTTCTCTTTCTCTGGCGCACACACACACACACCTGCCCTTTAATGAAATGTTAGCTGCTGTGGAGTTTTGTAGTAGGTCTGTGTGTTTCGGTTGTGAGACTTTATTAGTAATGACTTAGTATTGTGTATGTTCAAGGGGAGTTTGCTGGGTTGGAATGAGCCGCCTGCAGCTTTCCCTTTATTACACTGTGCTGTAACTCAGCTGGAGAACTAGTCCCAAACCTGCTCTCTCACTCATTGCGTGTGTGTGTGCGAGCTTGCGTGTGTTTACCTGTGGCAGCTGCCACAAGCATGCTGTCTAATCATGTGATGTGTCACTCCTCACAGTGGAACAGATTCCACACTCGGATTGCTGTCACTCTACGAGGGAAACATCACACATCTCTGACTTGTCAGTGTTTTTAATTGCGTTGCAATCACACTGTGATATAGTGATCTGCAGATATTTATTGGACATGATGTACGACATATAGCGGATCTCGAATCTTTGATAGAAAAAATCAACTCAGATAAACAAAAGTAACTCACTAAATATGGAAAAAATGAAACCATATATATACTGTATATTTTTTTTTTTACAATAACAAGTGGTAGATTTACATAAGCACTTTTGACAGTCAGCACTAGATGCTCAACTTGCTGTTTGGTTGGGGCTTTTATCGAGGTAACTATGATCTGATTTTGACACCTTATCTTTTTTCTTTCCTCATGTGTTCTTTCCATACAGAGGAAAGCTGATTGGCAGCTTTGTGTGTCAAGTCAAAGCAGCATTTTTCAGATCACAAATAAGCCACCTTTATAACCAGCTTGTGAAAGATGTTTTCCCTACTCTGTCAGAGGAAAGCTTTAAAAAAATCTGTTTTTCTTTTTGGCATATATAGAGCATATTGTATGTTATGTAAAAGACATTTGTCTGACAACTTCTAAATTGTGTAACTACAAAATCCAATCTTTTCAAAGTCTCATATTCATACTAAAACACTAAAGCACATTAGGTCGTTTTCCGCTACAGGAAATTTGGAGTTAGCAGTCCTGATGATTAGTTACATTTTGAGAAGATGACACCTTGTATTTTCCTGTTGACCCACTACCTCAGAAGGAAAGAAAACATGAAGCTACAAGCCCATGAGGTTTTATGCAAATTTGTAGAGTGTTGTCACTTTGAAAACCTTTAGTTAGCACGGTGACACTTGAGTTGCAGAGAGGAGAGTGTCGAGAACATAAACAGGGCAGCAGAAAGATCCTTGAGACAGTTCTGGATTAGTAGAAGAGATCCTTGGGGAGAGTTGGAAGCTACCTGAATACAAGTTGATCATCCACAGCTGAAAATGACTGCTCAGGTTATGCTGCTCAGACAGTTTAAAAAGACATGTTAGGTTTACACAGCAACTTGTTGGTCCCCATCAACATGAAATCTTGATGACAGGGCTACAGTGATACAGTTTTAATTAATTTCACCTCTGCTGGTGAAAGACTTCAAACTGACAATGACTGGATTGCTACTGAGGCAGCTCTGTGAGGGGAGCAGCGAGGAGGTTGCCGCGTGTGACAACAGAGGCCGTGCTCTCTGACAGACCTTTCTCTAGTGCTGTCAAAAATGTATGACTCTAGGTGATGCAAAGTACTAATTAAAATTGATTTCAGAGCCCTGCTGGTTTTGTGCCCTTCTGTGATAGAGCTCCTCTCCCTTTGCATTTGTGCTTTCATTCGAATTTTAACAGATTTTCATGTCTCTGCTCTTTTACTCCTTAATTTCTCTCTTTGTGACAAGCAAATTGTCAGTGCATCTGCTAATGATGGCAGGAGTATTGTCATTTATTCCAGCGATACAATAAGTGTGCACATTGTCTGGCTGTATGTGCAAAAACATCCACACATATAATTAGATGTAAGGATTTCTCAAAATGACCTCATTAAAAGAAGTGATCATCAGTGGAGGGAAACGCTAAGTACTTTTGGAGAAATTGCAACCAACTAATGAGGACATTGCAACGACTTCCTCTTAAAAACCAAAACAATAGAGATGGAATATAGGAGACAAGCTAGAAAAAATGAGAAAAGTAAAAACAGGTGAAAATGGTCTTGACAGATGTTGAGATGTGGAGAGATGGGTGTGGCTGCCGAGCAGTGTGATGGGAAAGCTGCAGGCTGAAGCGTTCAGTGGATAGCTGACAGTGAAAAACAGACCACAGACATCTATACATCAGCCCCTTGTTCTTCTTGACCACCTGTGTCTCTGAGCCATTCTGTCAAAGTCTAAACCAATAGATTGATGCGGGAAACATTTTCCCTCAAAGCTTCTACCTCTGTCTTTTTTCATAGCTTTATTTTTCCTTCTTGAATATAGAGCTTGTCTTCCTGTAGCAGTTGAGTTCACATTCTCTCATCGCACTGCAGGATCCACAGTGTTCACGCAGAGTCCGCAGGTTTAGGCTCTGGTTTTGATTTGTGTTTGTGTGTGAGTTTCAAGCTCCTGATAGTGTGTTTACGTGTGTGTGCCTATTTGTTCTGTGTGCATGTTTTTTTGTGCCATGTGAATATATGTGTGTTTCTCTACCTGCCCAGGCTTGGGATTAAATGTCACTCTAGCAGATTGATGTTCTCTCTGATAGAACGCCACAGCAGGAATGAATCCATTGCATCTTGCAGATGGGAATAGAAAGACACACTTAGAAAAAAAACTAAGTCAACGGAGCACACGTGCTGCTTCAAATGCCGTAATTTTCATAGACGCACTGCCACATTCTTTCAACATTTTCCTCACAAATAAAGCGAGGCGTTGACTGTGCATGGTCCATATTCAACATAGGAGGAGATAGGTAACATCAGCAGAAAAGGGTAGTAGGTTAAACACTTCCTTTTTCAGCACATGCAGGGGTCACACACTGGTAATGTGCTGTTAGTGGCTGGCAATGCGCCACGCAGAAAGGGCACACTTTTATGGCTTCAGCAAAGTGGAATAGTGGATGACTGATTGTGGGTATGTATGAGTATGCATTTAGGCTTTTGTGAGAATGTGAGCATATGAGTATGTGGATGAACGTGTGGCAAAAAGTGTGTGTGTGTGTGTGTGCGTGCATAAGTGTAAAGAGTGGGTGATTCAGGGAATAATGTACCTCTGCTGCAGTTCTGGCATTCATCCATTTTTGAGAATATTTCTATCAGGCTCTCCTCTGTGGGTGACCGCATTAATACCCGTGAATGAGCTTTTTATGTATGATTTCACTATTACATGCATATACCTTCATTGGCCATTTTATTAGGTGCACCATGTTACCTTATTTATTTGTGGCATACATTTAAAAAGGAAATATTCCTCAGAGATTTTGGTCCACATTGATATGACAGCATCACACAGTTGTTGCAGATTTTTTGCCTGCACATCTTATGATATCAAATGAGATCTGCTCATGGAGGAGGCCATTTGGGTAAATTGAACTCAGTGTCATGTTCAAGAAACCACTTTGAGATATTTTGAATGTGGTATGGCACGTTATCCTCTTGGAATCAGCCATCAGAAGATGGGTCAACTGTGGTCAAAAGGGGATGGACAGGGTCAGCAAAAATACTCAGTCTGTGATGCTTAAACGATGCTCAGTTTGTACTGAAGGGCACAAAGTGTGCCAAGATAATATCCTTTGCATTATCACATCACCACCAGCAGCGGCCTAAACTGTCAGTAGAACCCAGGATGGATCTGTGCCTTCATGTTGTTCATGCCTCCTTATGATCCCATTATCTGAATGTAGCATCAGAAATCGAGTCTCATTAGTCCAGGCGATGCTTTTGTAATCTTCTGTTGCCCAATTTTGGTGAGTCTTTGTAAATTTCTGCTGTTTAAAGATTTGATTTGTTTAAAATGCAAGTACAAAGATGCTCTTTTGCCTACCTTGGTTGTAACTTTCCCTTTATTATGCTCACTTTGAAATTCAACATGTCCACATGTCTAAAGAAATCTCTGCCTTGTGACTGGCTGTTTAGCTATTTGCATTAACAAGCAGTTGAGCAGGTGTACCTAATGAACTGTATATCTATACCTTGCAGTCATACTTGTACTGAAACAGTTCAACAAACAATAAGGTTGACAGTATATTTTACATGATCTTTTAATTACTGCAGTCATTTATCCAACAAAACTACCAAATATTTACAAGTTTCAGCTTCTGTTTTGATGCACTGTTTGTGTCTGACAAATTGTAGTGTACAAATAATGAGTCAGTAAAAAACAAATGCTGTTGGAGCCAAAATTACACTAGATGCATCGCCTATTTTTTCATCTACTATTTCCTTTTCTCTTCACTGCTTCTCCTGGAACAGCTGGAGCAGGTGAGCATCTTCTTATCACTTTCTCTTACCACTCCCACTCTTGTAAGCTGTGACTGATCCTAAACAAACACTTTTATGTGGTAGTATGTGTGAATGACACAAATCTCTAATATGTCCTCTTTGGGCTGTTTTTAAAATAAATAAATAAATAAATTGTGGCATAGGCTCCAGAGTGGCCATCAGTATTTCTTGCAGGATTTTATGGTAACAGTGTGTTTTCAGTACAATCACATGAGACTCAAAGTAATTCTAAATTTCTCATTTTTGCACTGGAAAAAACCTCCCCTGCATGCCACATTTACAGGCTTTAAGTCAGAACTAGTCATGCTGGAAAATGTAATTCACTTCACAAAGTCCCATATTGTCCAGGCTCTCAAGTTTATAAATAAGCCTATCTGGCCTCTACAAATCCTCAAAAAGAGGAAATGTTCTTAGCAGGCAGCAGCAGAGAAGCTGTCCTTGGTGCTGAACTCAAGAGATTTGAGAGCTAGAATATACTGTCTCAGCTTGAGTTTTCTGCTGGAACACTGTGGGTAATAAACGCGGTGCATGGGACTCATGATTGTATCTAAAACATTACGGGGAGTTGCTTCTGCTTTTTGTGTTGAGTAGACATTTTGGGGGAGAATTTGTTGTTGCACAGTATAAACTTTCTTGTGGCTGTGCAACTCTTGTTTGTTTTATCTGTCTTGCTTATACACTCATTATTTTTCTGAATGTTCTGTGTATTTGTTTTTCCCTCTCTCATTTTGAAGATCCCAGTGTGATTTTTGTTTTTTTGACCACATTCAGATGTTTGGGAAAACAATTAATTGCGGTTCCCGATCATTTCCGTGTTTGATGATTGGCTTACTCTTTATGAAACACACAGGTGGCACAGAATAATAAATAAATAAATATAAAGGCCCGTTTGGTCTTCTGCCTCTATGAATACTTTAAGACTGAGCTGCAGATCCAAGCTTCTGTGACTGTGAGGAATGAAGCATTACTTGATCTAACGCCAGCTGTGGAAATCTGATTGATTTGGCTTTGTCTACAGAACAGCAGTGGGTGTAGCAACATTGCATCATGATGCTGCTGTCAGACAAAAACCTCATACCTCCAGTGTTGATGTTTTATCGTTCCTGACTGGAATTGAATCGTGCTTTTCTGAGTGCTGATGTTTTTTCCCTTCTTTGTTTGTTTATTTTTTTTATGACCGCAAAGCCCTCAGGGACCCATTACAAACCAGTTGTGTAGTTTGAAAATGCCCAGACATCAATTGGAATATCTGACTGGATGGATCAGTACCTTACAACAACATACATTTCAGAAGAACAAGTCTTGAATCTGACAGCAGCAGTTCGGAGAGTGAATGGAAGTGTGTGTAAACAGATAGTGGGGAGCAGAGACGGCAGACTTTTCAGAACTGTCTTCACTTCCAGCTCATCTCTCTCTTCATGTACCGGAATGCTAGCTCACATCACACTGAGAAATGCCTCCAGCAGCATCATTCCTGCTGGTCCACACTTTTTAGCACAGTCAGATACAGGATATACATGCAGCATACAGTATACGCTGCTTTCCGATTTACACGCTTTTATCGCCAAAGAAACGTGTACACCATCTAAATGCTCCTATCCATCTGCCTTTTTTCCTCCTGGTACTTGTATGTTTATGCAAATGTATTTGTGTTAGCGCACGCATGTGTCCCTCTGCTGTAAAACACACGCTCATTAGATGTACGTTCTAAACACAGTAATTAACAAAGTCATTAAGGCTCAAGCAGCTCTCCTGCTGCGGGTGAGGAAAAGCCAGACAGTCTGATACACACACACACACACACACACACACACACACACACACACACA
>NW_005187447.1:885161-891697 GCF_000239375.1 Pundamilia nyererei
ACACACACACACACACACACACACACACACACACACACACACAGATCTGAATGTTAGCGTACATAGTTGTCATTCATCAACATATGCATAAAGAAATGTATATCCGACTCAACAAATTCAGAAATTAAGAAAAATAAAATATGCATGTATGACACAAAGAAACACCTGCTAATGCAAACGCACAACTGTCCTAATAAAATCCATCTTCACAGATTTCTATAAATACGTCACATAATATCCAAAAAGGTCCATGTCCTGCTCTCTTGATGTTGTGATATTCAACTGTAATATTATAATGTAAACCAGACATGTGTGTGTGTGTGTTTCCAACACAAAATGCAGTATTTTAGATTTTCCACAAAACACTTGAATAACAATAACAATAACAGCAAGCCCCTCTCCCCCTGTCTGTCTGTGCTTTCTTTTCTCATGTTATTCACACATTTTGTCATTGTTTCGACTGTGGTTTTGTTTAGGTGAGGCTAAGGTCAAAACAAAATTTGACAAACTAAAGGGAGAGTGTGGTTCAGGGGATAGTGTGTTGTCCACTAATTGCAGGCTTGGTGCAATTAGTGGGCAACAGCACTAAGTATGGACTTTCCAAAAAGTTTACTGAACAGGGTAAACTGCAGAGTTGTACCTTGGATGCAAGAGTAAAGTGTGGAATTAGAATCTAATACTCATTTATTCATTTAGAATGTGAGGGTGGAACAAAAGACTTTACCATGACATGAACCGAAGAAGCAAACATTTACAAAGACCCACTTGTTAAAAACTGGTGTTAAAACGAGGGTTTTTGTCTGAAGAAGAAATCTCTGCTGCCTGGTAGCCTCTCAAAAAACTGCCAAACAAAATTAGGCCTATCTCCAGCCTGCATAGAGCTGGGAACATACACCTTCTGATTTACCATAGTTCTTTGGTAGTACAAAAACTATCACAGGTTTTTACCCAGGGTGTCCAGTGATGCAGGCAGGGACACATTTTACCATTTACACCTCCAGGAGCACTGCTATACAGAAGCTGTCTGGTACATGACTTGATTGAAGAAGATGCTTGAATCAAGTTGAGTTGCTTCATATTAACTGAGTGAGTACTATGTGAAATAAATTCACTGAACACAACCTGTTTGGCTTTGAGGTCTGAAAGTTTTGTAAAAGGTTACTGAGAGCAGGAAACAATGAAGCAACACAGTTTGATCAGCTAAATCATTGGGGTCACACATGCCACCAAAGGAGCCACCAGCAGCACAGTAAATGGAAACATATAGTTGTATATACATGATACAAAGCTGCTGGCCTGTGATGGTATGTTGATTAAAATGTTGCTTGTAAAAACAGTAATAAAAAATCAATATCCCATTTGGGATTGTGTTGTTATAGTGAGTATCGGAACAGCTGTGATTCTGTTTCCACAGGTAATCACAGCTATTATAATATTTGGTGTCACAGCACAACCTCGACTGTGATATTGCATAGCCATGTTTGCATACAGTTGTTTTGTGTGACAGCACTCTACTGTGTTTGCTTCCAGGCGAGTTCATGTGGATTTGTTTGCAATGCTAATGCAATTTTAAACGACATAATGCGCTCGAATACAGAAACAGTCTAAATGACATGTTTTTATATGTCTCCATTATGTGTAAATATATATAAATGAATCTCTCATCTCTATCTGTTCCAGTGGATGACAGACAAATACATCTTAAACACCTGACAGAGAGATAAAACTGTGGCTTCTTATTCTCTCTATGCCTGTGGGTATGCATGAATGACCATTTATAGACACACACACAATAACTAACACAAACAAACAGTGTAAAGGCCATTTGCTACTTGCTGCATTCTGTCTTCATAACGCTCCTCTCACCAGGCAACTCGCAGATCCCATAATTTAGCCCTTATCTTGCTGGTGGAGGTTGTTTGTAGGGGAATGTGTGCTTGTGTGTAGGTATAAGTGTGTATGCTTTGAAGCAGCCACTTTTATGCCAACATAGACTGGCATAGAAATGGCTGCAGCGACTTTACACACTTATTTTTTTCACCACTACCTTGATTTGCTCTATTGTTTGAGTCTTAAAAACATTTGACATTTGCAATCATTCCTCACCACTTTGGCTAATAACTGCATATTGTTGAGTAGGTGGTGCAGTAAGACGGGAAATTGCAGGCATAGTATTATAAAATGTTAGTCAATCGTCAAAGTTACTTACAGTTTAGATGTGAAAGTTTGACTTTAGTAATTATTGATGCAGAAAGCTACGTGCCAGTGGAAGAAGCTTAGAGGAGGTGGACTGGCTGGCTTTCAGCATAAAAGCATATACAGAAGCCAGAAGCTGAGAACTGACATGGGATCAATGCAGCAGGTCTTATTTAGATTCCAATTACAGCCATTTGTGATCAATTGGCTCCTCTGCTCAACGGCAAACCAGGGCACTGCTTTGATCAATGGCCACACACACAGATGGACTGACACACCCAGAAACACAACCATAAACAGACTTTGTCATTCTGGTTCTGTCTGTGTGTTTGTATGTGCACGTGCGTGTGTGTGTGTATACACACAAACCAGCACAGGTGCAAAACCATTCAAATGTGTTTGATCAATGCCCACTTGGCCTGAGAGCAGGATCTGCATTATTTCATGCTCTGTAGTTTGGATTGATCGCAGGATAAAATGATTAGTGAAGGAATCTTTTATGTTGTTATTTTCCTTTTCCCCTCACACCAAGCCTTGCAGCATTGATTGCAAGGATACGCATTTGTCCTTGAATGTGTGCTTGTGTGATCTTAGTTTGATATTGAGATACGCAACAGGTACATCTTGAAGGAGCTCACAGGTTTCAGTTGCATTTTATGGTGATTTGTTGTGGTTTTTTGTAGCATTGTATACTCTGTGGTACTAAGTTTTCCCTTTGAAAAGACAAGATTCTACTGAATCTTATATTTTTGAAACTTTTATCAATACATAAAGTTTCAACATAGTTCTTTCCACCAACTCTCAGTGGACAGTGGGTAGCAAAAGATTGCAGAGTAATAACACTTTTTCTTGAGTTTGGGGGCAATGGAAACATTTAGGCAGTTTGGAAATTGTAAATATTTTTTTCTTCTTTTAAACTTTTAAAGACTACTCTGTACCAATTTTGTTTAAGATAACATTTAGCTTAGCTTAACTTAACTTTGCCTTAATTTTAAAAATTGCAACATGGCAAGTTGAACTAATATGGCAAGCATGGACTTCCATGCATAGTTTGAACTTGGCTCTAATCAGGAAATCTGATGGGACCTAATTTTTGGAAATCTATAGATGTGAGAATGGTGCCAATCAATAATCAATAATAACATTAATAAAGTTAAATTTGAACTGCAATTGAGATGATACTAGACTCGTTTTCCAACTAATATATATACAGGGATGATGATAATGATGATGATGTTTATTATTATTATTAAATTCATATTAAAATCCTATATAGAACCAAGACTACTGTCCACAGTAGTCAAAATGAATGTAAGCATTTGTGTCAGGAGTTGGTCCATCACAAAATCACAAAAAGTTGATAGAGGATAGAGGGTTATTCTTTCTGTTAGTTTGTATTTAAATTGCAACAAATAAAATAAATTAGATCCTTAATTGTGGATTTCCAGTTGTGGTAGCTCTGCTCTCTGTTTCACCTTGAGTGAAACAAAATCTGCTCCATGCCGTCCTCGCACGCACGAGCATAGGAGGGCAGGTGAAAAATACAGTATGTGAGTCAACATAAGGAAGATACTGTAGCTAATCTCCCCTCCAGCGATCAAACCAGGATATTGCCAGTCTCACAAGGCGATAATTGGATGATCGGACTAAACAGCAGATCACCCAAAACTATTAGTTGTAAATGAGGGGGTGAAAGAAATCACTATAAAAAAAGAAGGTTTTCTGTCTGGCCCTTAAATAGACATGTAGTATTTGTTGAGTGGGAGGTGGAGTGTGAATAGTTTTCCATAAGAGAATATTTGTTTTGTTAAAGAACTGCTAAATGACCTCAAATCATTGCAGATGGCTTCACACAGATGCTCTGCCACAATATTCACATATACAGCAGCCCCCCCATGCACTCTTCCAGCATGCGTCTGAGTCAATATGTTTGCTTTGTTTGGCTGCGTTAGTTCATTTTGTTGACTTATTTTCTGCATCAGAAACAATCGCTGCAGAGATTGGGAAGGGGATTAATTTTATGCAAATGTATGCAAATAACTGTGACACAGAACTCCATCCGCATCAGTTCTATGCAAATTATGTTTGCTAAACAGCCATATTGGAAGAGCCCGCATTTCCCAGCCCCCTCACATCCCACCCACCCCTCAACCTTCTTCCTAATCCAAACTCCTCACCCTTCCCTCCCCCGCCAGCATCGCTCTATGCTTCTCTTATTATCATTTTCCCATTTGCCCCCATTCAATCTCCCTTAATCCCCCTACACCGTTTTTCTTACTTGGCCGACCACTCTGCGCGGGCTGCTTTCCCCAGTCTCACCCAGTCCCCCAACCCCTACCCCTTCCTCCTCTATCAGCTCTCCTCTGTAATCCTCCTCTTCATTCCTCCCCCCTCTCATCCTTCTGTGTGCTGCATGGCTGTTAGTGGTGTGAGGAGGCACTAATGGGGCTTGAGGAAAACATTGTCATAGTGCCTGGAAAGCATACAGCCGGGAGCCATGCAGGAGGCAGCCAGGTAGGCCTGACATTAGACTTGCAAATGGAAGGTTAGCAAAACACAGAAAAGATGGATGATGAAGGTTAACGCAACAACTTGAGGAGATACAGAGTGCGATGGAACACCAAAAGACGCCGGGAGAGAGAGAGAGACAGAGGCGCTTCTCGGGAAGATGGCAAACAGTCTCATTCTCTGTCGCCCAGTCCTGCCAACACTTGGGGCGGGTGGGGGGTGTAGCGAGGGAGCGAGTGGCAAAAATAGGGTGTCTCTGTCCTCTCTCCATGCTCCAATCCTCTTTTCTGGTTTCCCGGTTTATGAGGAGATTGTGGCATCACGCGTGACACTTCCTTCCTAAAGGCAAGGGGAAGTGTGCAGTTTCCATCTACCCATTTCAGATTTCCCAGAGAAGCTCATGACAAAATTAAAAATAAATTAAAAAAAGAAAAAGAAAATCAAACAACAAAAATGAAATAAAACTTGCCGACAACTGGTTTTGTGCTAATTTGTAGTAGTCGCATTAAAAAAAATTGTTGACCTTACAAAATTGAAACCTTAAAAAAGAGTTTGCCACACTGCAACTACAGTGCCAACGCAGAACAGCAGTGTTGACTTTCTTAAGGGGCGCATGGCGCACTGAAGCAGTTGCTCACAGAAAGACGGGTGAGAGAGAAACCCTTTGCACCCAGCATGTGTGGAGCAGCCACACAGTCTCACACCTAAATGGCATTTGAGAGTAATATGATTTTCTCTACTGCAAGTGCAAGCAATGCAATACAGCTAAGTAATATCTCTCTGCAGAGCAATACTGGCTGTCAGCATTATATGGATGAGTTGATGTCTGTGATGTGTGTGTGTGTGTGTGTGTGTGTTTGTGTGAACGCTTGTCAGATCCATTTGGATAGCAGGTATAGCATTTAAAATGACTGTTCAGAGAAAGGAGGACAGAGTCTTGTGTTAGCCATGCATCATTTGACCAGTTGCATGGTTGACTGTGCCTCAGCCATTAGCAAGGAAGTGTGGAATGAAGGATATCAAAAAATCAAAACCAGAGTACCACAATTGAACAGAAACTCACATTAGTAACTTATTATTCTGGGGTGGGGTTTAATATTTTGAAGAGGGGGGGATAGATTCTGAACTCTAATTTGTAAGAAAAAAAAACTTACATTTTTTAAAGTTTCAGGTTTACGAGGGAAAAACATATCACATTAGGCTTGATTGTACAAGGCTTGCTGTGTTTTAGCCATTTGGAAACGCTTACCATTCTAGCCCAGAATTACAATATAGTCATTACTGGAGAGATTGTAATTTAATAAAACACTTCATTCTGCGGTAAAATATTGTTGCCTCACAGCAACAAGGTCCTGGGCCAGAATTTGCTTGTAGCCTAGGACTCCTTTTTCATTATGAACTTTGCATGTAACTGGAGTTTGTCGTTTTTGTCTTGTTTTTCCTCGAGGAAAACATTAACTTTGCTGTTTTTAAGATTATTTCATGGTAAAAAAAAAAGTGTTTGATTCTAAAACATGATACTTGCTGATTTGTTTAGTCATTTTCTCCTGCAGTAAATGTTTGCATTTCTCACCCTGTTCAACACTTTCATAGGAAGCTTGGTGTGTTGTTTTTATGCTGCATTCTTATGTTGATTACACAGTTATCTTACCTACATGAATGATGGCTTAAATAAGACCAGTGCTGTTCTAAACTGGAATTGTCTTTTAGTTTAAACTGACAAAAACTCCAGCGCAAAAGGGACAGTCAAGCATGAAACATGGAGGGCAAAAGAGACACACACACACACACACACACACACACACACACACACACACACACACACACACACA
>NW_005187447.1:891717-893340 GCF_000239375.1 Pundamilia nyererei
CACACACACACACACACACACACACACACACACACACACACACACACACACACAGGGAAGCAGACAATACAGATTTATGTGGCAATACAATGGCATGGTAGTTGGTGACAGCCATTGTAGTGACATCAAAACTCAGCAGGCCTGCGGCTCTGCTCTCTGTGTGTCTGTATGTACAGACTCCAGTGTCTCCAGCACTTCTCATCTGTCATGGCTACAGATGGCTGCTGTGCCACCATGAGACGCTGCTCTTTGATTATGACAGACATTTCCCTGTGTATGTGTGCTTGTACATTGCTGTTTTTGAGGCTGATATGACAAGCTAGCTAAACGACCAAACTATATGCCTGCAGCTAACACCCCAAACAAATAACACGCAAATGTGACATACAATATAAGCCCTCATATCCATTTCAGTTGTTTTGATCCCATGAGGCCTAATGTGTTACTGTCACTTTTGATACTATCCAGCAAAGTTGTCTGAAAAAAAGCAGCTTAGCTGTTCCTGTTGCCTGCTTTCTAATTCACGCTCCATTCTCATGCTGTAGCAGAGGAGTGAGTAACAAAGTGAGCAGAGATGGATGTGTCGAAAAGTGGCAACACAAGGAACAAGAATGCAAGAAAGAGAGAGAGTGAGAGGATGATAGAGTGAGACGGAGCGAGGAGTTTGATTCCTCCAGTTGTCAGAGGGGCTGCATTATTGATGTGCTGAGGATCCCACATTGTCGCCAAGATTCTCAGTATGTCACGTCACGTCCTGTGTGTGTGTGTGTGTGTGTGTGTAAGCCACACTAGTTTGTTGTGGTCGCACAAGTCCCACCGGAGTGCTACCTGTCAGCACCTCCATATCACAGGGAGCTCAGTCAGTGACAATAGTGTCTATGTTGGACTGACCACATGGGAAAACTCACACACACTTCTGTACAGATTTGTGGGATGACATGATTGTGTCTTAGATGGGTTTTGTGTTATTCTGAGGATTCTCATGGGTCTCAGATTCATTCTAAGTTTCCACTGTCTGCATGACCATAATTTGGCTTTGTCAGTCTGCATTATGAAGTTGGAGGTAGTTCGCTGCGTGATTGTGTGCACACGCACGTGCATGTCTGTTTGGATGATGAATCTCTGACATTGAGGGATGGGCCTTCTGCTCTGAGCTTTGTCTCATGAATTCTTTAGAAAGTCTCCTCAGCAGATAGAATATGTCACTATTAGATACAAGTACAGCGGTATGTGACCAATATTCATGTCACACTGTACATCCACAGGTGCACTGAGAAAAATTTCCAACGCCATTGCCAGCATGGAGACTCCATTATCTCCATTATCTCCTATTGTCATACAGAAATAAATGATTTAGCTTATTGTAATTAGTGAGCACAAGTAGACAGCTATGTGGTGAATAACAACGAGTAAAAAAGTAATTTCCTGGGTACTTTTTTACTGTTTGTGAAAAATTCTTTGTAGTTCCAAAAAGAAAATGTCAAAACTCTTGTCTCCAGAGCCAGTGGGTTTTACTCAGAAGGTAGAGTGGTTCACCACTTAGACAGTTGCCAGCTTGACACTTCAGTTCACATGTTGAAATGTCTTTGGACAAGATACTGACCTCCAAATTGCACCCAGATG
>NW_005187447.1:894528-896903 GCF_000239375.1 Pundamilia nyererei
GATGCATTTAGACATAAGTTGTAACAGTGTATTTATTACACGGCGTGCTGCGGGGAAAAGCCTGTTCTAACGTTTGAGTCTAAGGTTTATTTTTTAGCACCTGGCGGCTCTTTTTTACTTCTCATCCGTAAATAATCTGCTCTTTCACGTGATTCAGTTTATTTTGAAAGGTCTCAACAGGATCTTGAGCTTTATTGTGAAAGCTTATGTGTGGTGTTATCGTCGCTGTTGCTAACGACAACGCATAAAAACAGCGCTTGTCCGTCCGTAGAGTGGTTATATAAAATATAAGAGAAAGAGAGAACTTTAAGAAGTTAATATAGCCACTACAGTGACCATCAAAACGATGAAAAAAATATTGCCGTAAACAGTTTATTTTGCGACACCACGAAACAAACGATAGCGTAAAATGAAACAATAGATGTTTTTATATCGTCATCCGATATATATCGTTATATCGAACAGCCCTAATGTCATCTAATCTATATACCTTTCTACACTTTCATTGTGATTTCAAGTTGTTGCAGCTGAGGACATTTTAAAAGATGGTACAAATATCAGTGCTGCCGATTGGTTGGGTACTTAAGCACCTCTCGAGATTTATTTAGTCAATGCTAACCTTTTTTCTGCTAGGAAATAATGTCCATAATTACTCTATAAAAAACTTTAACGACCACACAGAAAAAAATACAAAAGGGCATTGCTGCTGTAAAGATTCGTTTTTTACTTTTCAAATGTCTTGTGAAGTTAAAAGTGCCATTATGAGCTCAGCAGTGCAACTATTTTATTTTATCAGTGAGCAATGATGGCTCGTGTCCAGTCCATTATATTGTAGGTTTTTTCTTTTGTCTATACTGCAAAAGCACATTAAATACAAAGAGATGTACTGCTGTTTAGATGCGCATGCTTAGCAATTTCAATTAAATGTCAGTGCTCGTGGTAAGTTACAGCAAGTCTAGTAATAAATATGTTTGACTCAAATCATATTTCATCAGGGCTTTCTTGGCTTTTACGGCTGTGACCTTAAAGCATGTATAATCAGCCACTGGCTTTCGGTGGGCATGCACCACCATCAAAATGACACACACCCTCACCCTTCAACTTGTGCAACTCCCACTCGTATTTTGCTTTTATCACATACCATGAATTGAACTCTGGATTCCATTTCACAGGCGCTGTAATATAGGAACTTATAACTTTTTATGACAATTTGTTCATTGGCGAAGGAATTCACCTAAAGAATTATTGTCAGTGAAAAGCAATTATCTGAGAAAACATAACAGAAACCAAATGACAGATGGACAGATGAAAAACACGGGAAGAAAATACAGAGAAAGCAATAGATAGATGGAGAGATAGAGAGCCTATTGTGTTGGCTATCTTCCCAGAAAAGAGGGATCGATCAGCAGAACGGGAGAGCCTCCCTATTTCCTCTGTCAGTAGAATGAGTCTGGCTAATAATGGAAAGCAGTCATCATCTCCCTTTGCACTCTTCCTTCTTTCTTTCCCTTCATTCCATTTTTCTTGAAAAACAATCATAGTCTCGTCAGAGGGCCGCCTCGCTCTCCCACCAAGATCTGACATTTGAAAAGCAAACCCGTTTACCCAGAGATGTGGGCGTCAAACGGCAATGAGCCTTCTGAAACACTGACTCACGACATCCGGAGGTTGTCAGCACACACATGCACACACGCACACAAGTGGTTCTGTGCGTGAAACTGTCAAAATCCCTCAGTGTAGGCCTACATTAGAAACAATAGAGGAATCAAGAAGGCTGCAACTCAATGGTCCAATCACAACTGACGCATCCAGACCACCGCTACCTGCTACTCATAACGAGCTAAACGACCTTTCCACCGCACTCATTTCTGCCACTCAAACCCTGTCAGTCACTCTGCTCCAAAACACAATTACTGCCATTCAGGAATTTATGAGGCCAAATGTTTTCCTGTCATTTATTCACTATTTTTTCCTTTGTGCGTGTGCATACATGGTTTTGTTATGTGTCTTTCCTCTGAGAGTTATAATAAAATGAATAAAGACTGTTGGAAACCTTTAATTTTCATGCTTCTCTCTTGGGATTTTTTTTCAAGAGTTTAAGAAATCCTGTAAAATTAGCAGATCAAACAAATTGTTTTCTCTACTTACATTTTTCTTGTCAAAATTTGTTGACAAGAAAAATATAGATGTCTTTGCACGGTGTATTATTGCAGGTGCAGGTGTCTTTACACGGTGTATTACATTTACCAGCAAAGTTATCTGAACTGAGACAGTCCTAGGAATCCCAAAATTTTTATAGCTGCACAATGTGACCTTTTGGAGTCTTGGGATCTGGAAAATGCTGTCAGCAATTTATTTACACACATATATATATA
>NW_005187447.1:897441-900669 GCF_000239375.1 Pundamilia nyererei
TTCAACTTTTATATCTCCAATAGGCACACAACAATATTTAAAGCAGAGTCATCAGTCACCAGATGAGGTTTGAAAAATAAAGGCAGTGTAGAAATGCAGGCTGACTGCATTTTCAGAAGTCTGATTGTAGTCTATGTGAAAACTGCCTTTCCTTTGTGGCCTCAGTAAAAAGTTTCATGATGCTTTTAAGATTTCAATCAATAATTTTAGTATTTATTAACAAAAATAATTTCATTTTGTGAGTTTTGGCCCTTTTATGTATAGAAGGAGAAAGCAGGTTACACTTTAACGCTGGCATACTAAGACTGACAAGCTGATACCCAAAGAGCATGCAGTGTTCCTCGGGTTCTCAGTCAGATCTACTCTCACACATCATGTCTGGATTCAAAACGGCAAGACGGCAGGGTCAAAAACACTCACCTCAAGACTTCTACAGATTTCTTTAAACACTGCCATGGTTGTTACAGCGCTTTGGGTGCCTTGAAAAGCGCTATATAAATCCAATCCATTATTATTATTATTACATCAAAATGACTAAGTCCATCTTTTATATATAGTACATGTTTCATCAGCAGTTATCATCTTTCACTAACATGTGCCATTACAATACATAGTAATGTGTATTATAATTTTGTTATTGGCCACGGCAGTCACTGTATCCTACTTCTGAAGTGACCCTGTTTATCTATGGAGGAGTTACTCAGCATCCTTATTGTGAATAAAAAATAAAGGGGGACGATTGTTAGCTGTATTTATCAGTATGGGCCAAGTCTGCCCAGCACTTCAACTCAGGATAGACACCACAGATGTGTGTTTGTGCATATGTAGGTGTTTGTGTGTCAAAGACAAGCAGCTGTCATTCAGACATTAAGATCACAACAGGGATATGGCATCAGAATGTGACAGACATCAGTGTGACACTTTACAGCAGCAACTGGGAGTCTGCTGTCTGACATACTTGAAGGCAGAGAAATGCAGACAGAAGAATCGGCGGAGGAGAGGTGCAGAGGGTAGATACTCTGTAGACACTTAAATAGACAGATATAGAGAGGCTACTCCTTTTAACCTGACACGCTCTTTCTTCCCTCTTTCATCTGAAGCATCCCAGTCTGGTTCTCTTGCTCAATCGCGTATTCAGATCTTTGCGGCTATGTCATCATTCCCCTTTTTATCACATCAGCCCATCATTAAAAGACTAATTTGGGGCATGTCCTGTCCAACTTTTTTTTTTAATCCTTTGTTTTCACCATCTGCCATTTTATTTTTCTTCCTTTTTCTCCTCATTCTCCTTCTCTTTTCTTCTTCTTTTGTTTTCCTCCTCCATCTCTTTTTTCCTTTCTCAGTTTGCCTTTCTGCTCGCTTCTTACGTTTCATCTCGTCTTCTGTTTAATGTTCACAACCAGATTGCAATCCAGATCACAGTGAGGGGCCATTAAAATTCAAAAACCTTGCACAATAATTTTTAAGGCTGCGTTTTAATAAAACTCTAATGAAGAGTACATTTTCATCTTTGCTCAGTAATCTTTCTTTTTCTCCCACACAGGTTACAGATAAACATATGAGAATTTTTGTATATCTCTGTAGCTAATATTGGAACATTTCTCTTTTGGTTCCACATCTTCAAACATGAAAGCAACCAATAAATGTTTTTCTTTTTTTTCTCTCTCCGACTCTCATATATTGCTGCTGTTGGTCTCATATAACTCTGCTGTCACTGACTTGTCATGAACTAGTTAATTTTTGTTTGTTTGTGGATTGTTGGTCTTTTATTTGCTAAGTGCTGGGAGCTGATGATCAGTAATGTTACGGGTTTTACTAGGAAAGAGCAAAGCTCTTAACAGGGGTACAGAGCTCAGCTCATTGACTAATTCCCTACACACTTTTATCTATTAGGCAAATAACCTTTTTAAAGCTTGGACTGTGCTTGTAAAAGCCTGATTAATTGCTTAAAATGCTCCTACTTGTGTATTACTTAGCACAGTGGATAAAAACAGACTTTATAGTATTTGGGCTTTGTTGTCAGCATTCGGTGTGTCATATTCACTCGTATTTATTGCTCAGTGAGCACACGTGTACTCTTATCTTACATTTTCACATATGCAAGATTACATTTTCATATGTTTTTCCGTTTTTGACTTCTGTCAGTGTTTTGATTTGAGTTAACCATTAGCAGCATTGACTGTTTAGGCTAATAGGGGGGAAAAGGTTTTCAGTTATTAAACGGACATTAAAACCATAGACTGTACGTAAAAGATGGATGTAGAAGATGTTGGCTTCTGCCATTTTTGCAATAAAAAATGACCGTGGGGGGGAGGCTGTACCTCACAGGAAAACTAGTAGTTGTGAAATAGTGTCACTTCTGGTATTAGCATTATTAGGTGTAGCAACACATTTGTCTGCTATCAGACTATAAGCATTATTTCTATTGCAAAGCACACCCTGTAATATCCAGTAGAACTGCAGTTTTTGGGACATAGATGTTAGCTTAATTTTTCAGCTATTGAGGTTACTGATTAGTGAAAAGTAAAACATAGCAGATGTTCTACAAGCTTCTCTGCCATTTCCTTGCTTACCCCAGTTGTGCGTCCTGTGAAAGTGAGCAGCAGCACACTTTTACCTTGAGGGGCTCGTAATACCTCTGTTGGACTACATATCATGTTGAAAAATGACGCTAAACGACTGGGCTCACCAAACATCAGTAATGTGATAAACTGCAAGGTTGTTATTTAAAAATGAGGCAACTATTTTGTAAATATTTCTACGTTTTTTGCAAAGTCTCTCAAGAAACAGAGTTCTACTCCATCTGTACTTTGTTTCCCTGAGCAGTTTCTCCCATCTGTGACGTGCACAAGTTGAGCTGTCAGGTACTTTCAGCTAGTTATTCGCCTGTCTTTGATCATGGCAGCAGGGTTGCCAAGTCAACACAAAATTGACATTTATAAAGAGACTGTATGCCCGTTTTGCTATTTCTGATCGTTCCTCACCTCCTGCTTGCAGTCAGCCTGAGTTGGATGGTGTGTGTATGTGCATGTATGAATTTGCATGTAAGCATGTGATTATGTTAAAAGTATGACATCTACTGCTGACAGGGAGGTTTTTACTTTGGCTCATAAGGATTCTGGCTGGCTAGTCTAGACGTTTACTCCTACACCTCGCTCTGTGGTGAGTGGAACTTTGAAGTTGATATCTAGATTAAAATAGACTGGAAGAGAGCAAGAGATGGACAGA
>NW_005187447.1:900813-921798 GCF_000239375.1 Pundamilia nyererei
GTTTAAGCTGCATAGCAGTCTCATAATCTGATGCGTGTTCCTCTCTTCCTCCTTTGTGTGTGTGTGTGTGTGTGTGTGTGTGTGTGTGTGTGTGTGTGTGTAGATGAGTATCCATGTGCAAGACAGTGTTTTGCTTCTGGTTTTTTGTGCGAACTGCGGGTTTGGGAATCACTTAACTTCTGTCACTAGCTGTTATGTCTCTCCCAGCCGGAAGGACAGAAGAGGAGACAGAGGGGAAGAAGGAAAGCGACAGTGAGAAACAGAGATGGAAGCAAAGAGGCAGCCTAGGAGCTGAACAGATTTTACCTAAAAAGACAGAATTTTTCATTAAAAGATTCTTTGCCCTTGACTTTTTTCCTCTATTTTATACACATTTAAGCAGATCCATAGTTTTGATCATGTTTACTTGTATTTAGTTACTGTTTTCAAATTGAAGCACTTTTGTTGGGGTACTATGTGGCATTGGTAGCACAAAAAACAATGCCTGAGCAGGGTTAAATATTCCTTTGCTCTTCCTCTCCCTCTGTCTCACCATATCCATGTCATATTTTTGAAGCAGCTGTAGCTTTTGGCACAAACACTTAAATACTATACCTGAAAGCGTGGGAATGTGCACCCTAGTGCATTGAGGCATAGACACACATGCATAAACACAAATGTGTACAAGGGCACCCAGTGTCTGTGTCATCCAGCCACCCCCTGAACAGTGAGATTCCCTTCTCTACATCCTCCTCCTCCTCCTCCTCCTCCTGAAAGGTCAGGGCTCATCACTGTGTCAGAAGGAGTTTATTCATTCCTCTTCTATCACCAACGTCATTCTCACCAAGTCAGCTGTCAGAGTGGGTGAATGTCGTACACTTGTCAAAATCACGTCTTCGGGACTTCTTTTCTTCTTTTCCTTTGTAAATTTCTGCCTCTGGATATGTCTCCTCTTCCTGTGTTTTTTCTTCTTCTTCATAAATATATGCAAACATACATATACATGATTGTCTTTGTTGTTCATCTGCTGGTTTGTGTTTCTGATTTCCTTGCAGGTGAGAAGAAGAAGCCATCCGATGCAATTTTCCCTTTTTTCTAGCCATTATCTTGACTCAGAGCTCAGTCTTTGTGGCTCTGCTGCATATTATCTAATTGCACATAGAAATTCCTTGTGCTGCTGGTGCAAATTTGTTTGCCAGACAACATACAAGGGAAAACTGAGTGAGAGAAAGGTAGAAGAAGAGGAATCGGTGGCAATTAACATCACCTCTTTACACAGACTACTTAAAATCCTTTCACTATCAGCATAAAGAACATTCTCTTTCTCCTCTATCTCCCTTTCCCGGGCTTCCTCACTCCTTTTTATATCCTCACCAAAATACGAGTCTTTGAACTCCCCTGTTGGAGTAGAGAAGCGTAGAGGAATCAAACAGCCCGTGTCTTTGCACACTCAGACGCTTGTTAGAGAATTGCCGGTGTCAAGATGCATTAAACAGGTCAGACTAAGAGCAGCATGATGTGGGCTAATTTAAGGCATTAAACCAAAAGAACATAAATGTTTTTGCCAAAAAGCCCAAAGCTATAGTCAAGACAGATTAGAGGTGGGAGCTGAGATCTAAAAAATAAGCTCAGACAGATGTGTTACACTAAAAGCAGAAATATTACATGCCAGAAGATGCAGCCTGGTGTACATTAATTACCCATCTTGTAAAAACCTGGTTTGAAATTAACAGTTTGTGGTTACTGGCAGCCATAATGGCTATCATTAATTCTTGTCTACTTGCTGTTGTGGTCCTTCAGCCCCTATTGTCCTTAAAGCTGGCATTAATATGTGTGTAGTGTATTGGGTTTTCATTTCTGCTCCGCAACCAATTAGAGTGACAGCAGCTCATCTGTCTGGTTCAGTGGAGCATGTCTCGGGTTCTGTCCAAACCTGACCTCGCTGCTACTCCTGTGCTCCCCACAGAAAGCCTGCATTGCCACCATACAGTACGGTTACATGCAAGGCACAATTGCGGGCAGCTATGTCAAGTGTGAGGGGGTCCTCGGGGCTTCGGTGACCCACCATGCAGAGGATTTGTTCTGAGACTTTCAAAGTGAGTTACATGGAAAGCCACTGCAGTGATATGTGTGTGTGTTTGTGTGCGAGGGGACACCCTGGCTTTTCAATCGACCAGACAAAACGTCGCACCCAAAGTAAACTGAAGCTAATACATCAAGGGCGAACCACAAATCCCATCACTTTTAGAGGGCATGAAGTGCAAGACAATAAAAGAAAGAGAATGACAGTTATATAAAAGTTTCTTGCCTTGGCACCCTTGTTAGCAAAGAAAACGTGATAGATGATGGTAGAGAAACGGGGACAGAAAGCAAGAGACATCTGTAAAGACTTTTGATGCTGGTGCGAACTGAAATACACTTAAGTGTAGTTTATTGATGCGGATGCGGTTGATTTGATGCACTGGCTGATGTGAGTTTCCTTTCAACCTGCAGCACCGCCGGATCACAGGCCCAGACTCCCTGGGGAACTACACTTTACCAAACACACCACTCAGCTATGGATCGAAATAGAAAGCGAAGGATTTTTTTTTGGCTCTTTGTGTGTCTTTTTTGTGTGACTTGTATAGGTCATCTACATCTACTCAGAGAAAATAGTCTGTTAAACTGGCTGCCAACTTCACCTTACATCAGACAGACAGACACTGTTGATACATTCAGTTCTGAATTGTACATAATAGAGCAAAATGCACGGAAGTTTTGGATCTCGTGTTCTCTTGTTCTGTAGTTTTACCTGTAAATGCACGGCTTTGTGTCTTTGCAGTTGGACTGATAGAGAGATGTACAGGACTGAGGTCTGTAGGAGCAGATGATGATTACTAGGGCTTCATGTGAGCAGCATGTACTGTTCTACAGCTGTCAGGGCATATAGGGAATCCATGGGGGGAACCTCACACCCACCCTCAATTACAGGCTCACACTGACAGCCAGCCTTTCCGCTCATCAGCCAGCCAGCCCACCCAGTCATCAACCAAGCCAGCTTCTCCTACCCCTACTCCCATTTAACACATTCCCTGCCGCTAGTCCCCTCACCAAGTTTCTAGTTAATCTTTGGGATCTCGCTCACCGTGTAGGGGGAGGCTGTAGACCAGACACACACCCTGCAGTTAAAAATGTTGTTGTCATCACTTCCTTATACCTAAACAATACAATACAGTAAATTGCCAGTGAATACCACGACACTGGGCTGTAGATTTCCTGGTCAGATTTCCTGTTCTATAGAACCGGACTACCCCATAGTATAATAAGTAGTGTAAATACTAATGAAGTCTGCACATCGACAGAGCCCACAATGACAGGGTGTGACCTGTTAAGTACAGTCGTTGTATGATATGCCTATGCATTTCCGGTTCTGTCACTGTTTTTAAATCAAGTCACAGAAAATAGATCAAGTTGAAGAAAGAACACAACGTAGTAGCACAACGCAAAAATATAAATACTGAAAACATAGTCTATTTGCATACACTATGCAAAAGACACTACATGCAGTATAATCAACCCAAAAGCTTAGTTTCATGTTGGTGCTGTCTCATTTAGTTTTTCCTGTTTAACTTGGAAATTTCCTTTTTACTTTCATGTCCTGTGTTAAGTGTAATTTAGTGTCTGTGTATGCATTTTTGTTTGGACAGAGAATACAAAGGGGTTTTCACGTACCATAAACATGCTCCCATGCAGTCCTTTAAAATCCCAACTGCACGTCGCTGGATGCAGATGACCAGTGAATTAGTTGAATGCTGATTGGTTGACAAGTGGGCCAGAATAGGGAGGGGAGCAAGAGCAGAGTTCATCAGGAACAGGAGAAGCATGAAAAAAAATTAAAAATATTGTATGAAAAGCACAGACATTGGCTGCAGTTGACACTCTTCATTGTTTTTAATATTCGGTTTCCACTTCAACTGTTTGTATGTTAGCTGTTCTGTCTTCTCCACGGTTAGCTGACAGACCAAAATAGCACAAACAAGAGTAGCCAACAGACCGGTTGTACCACATATTGTGTAGAATGCCTCCACTCACAACAAACACTCTCTTCAGGTAGACTGTCCGAGGACTGCCATCGTGTTACCCACACTCAAACATAAAACAAGCATCGATTTTACTTCCTATCTTGGTCTTCCTCTGTTTATACCTGTTAATTACTTTCATCTGCATCTCATGTCCCTCTGGTTTGTCATCCCCAGTTAGTCCTCTAGGATATGCTGTATATGGTCCTGGGTCTTTATCAAGTTATCTGTTTATTCCTAACAATGTGCTGCTTTTGTGTTCTTCTGTGTCTCTTAGTTTTCTGTGGAGCCACAGAAGAACACCTTGTGTTTAGTCTTTTTTGTTCACCCATTGAATTTTGTTATTTGAATTAAAAATAGATATTAAATCATGCTTTTTGGTCCTTAATTGTGCCTATTACATCCTGCATTTGGGTCTTGTATATCACCGATTTCAATGGTATGAACAGCATGTTTTCAGATTTTCAGTCAGTTCAGTTGCTGGTCTAGTGACCCCACCTCTAACTCCTGCTGCTTCCTGCTGCTCCTATGGTTTTACACCAGGGAATTCCAGCAGACGATAGAAGAAGGGGTTGATCTGCACCACCAACAATACAGAATGCAACTCTCACCATGTGCTACATTGCCTCTCAATATATGCTTTTCATGTACTTCTTCACCTACACCTGTATGTCAGCTTTCATCTCCCTTTATTTCTTCTGTCCCTGCCAATATTCTGAAAGTTTAATTCTGTCTCATATTTCTGTTTAAGTCCCACAGTGTGTATAAGATATATATAAATGTATCTAAAACTCAAGCCCATATCTATTTATACTGCAAAAAATTGTTGGAATATCTTGATATTCTTCTCCCTCTGATATTACCACTTATTTTGTGCTCTTTTCTTTTGTCCTTTTTTCCCCTCTGTCTGTCACTGTGCTCTCTGTCTCCTGGTTCCCTGAAGCCCTAATCAAGGCTCTCACATAAGGCACACAGAGACAGCAAGAAGAGAGCACAGAGACTCCCAGTTCACTAATAGGGCAGAGGTTGGAATCTGTCAGCTGTGGCCATAAAGTCTTTGGTGCTGTGCCTCTGACAGCATACTGCTTCTTCTGAGTAACCAGAAGACTAAAGTGCTAATTCAGATGGCACTGAACGGTCACAGGCTAACTGCTAGCGGCAATGCTATTTGGATGCCTCAAGAGACCAAAGAAGAATTCAAGTCTCTGGAACAAAAGTGTGTTGGGTTTTTTCTTTAAGAAGTCACATAGATGGCTGT
The DNA here is from genome assembly GCF_000239375.1 of Pundamilia nyererei. Lineage (NCBI taxonomy): Eukaryota > Metazoa > Chordata > Actinopteri > Cichliformes > Cichlidae > Pundamilia > Pundamilia nyererei. Next base: position 906,109 of record NW_005187447.1, read on the forward strand.
TTTTCAGTTTTTTTCCCACTTCTTTTAACATTTGTTCTTTTCAGTAACTTCCACTTTCTCCCTCACGTGCTGTGGCTAAGGCTCAGCTAATTATAAATATGCAGATGTGAAGAATGAATGATTAATTAGGGTAATGCAGGGGGATTCAGAGTGCCGCCTTTTCCTTGTGGATACCAAATGACTTTAGCAGATTTGCATAGATCTTAACCTCATCTCACCGGTATAAATGAAGCCAAACAGTGCAGTGTCCACTTTGAATTAATGACTGTCTCCACAGAAGAAAGAAATAAAATAAAATCATCAATATAAAAATTAGCATTAGTGCACTTTACACTGACAGGTTTGTCATTCCTAATCTGCGAAACAATTCACAGCTCAAATGTTCCAGTCACAGTGGGATTGTTGAGGAATTTCTGGGTCAACAAATGTGTTAGCTGATGTATTAGCTCAGCTTATAGCCTGACATGTTACATATAGAGTATGTTACACACATGGGGTCAGTGTGATGGATCATTTTTCCAACCTCTGACCGGTTTGATTTTCTCTCCTCTCTAATTGGGCGCAGGGGACCTGCTGGGTTCGAAGGGGCTTGTGATATGATCACACTGCTCTTGTGTTGTGGCAGCAAAACATCCAGCACATCTATGTGCACCCTTGGACATATACACAATTATAAAAATCTACAAATACTCACACAGATGATGTATGGTATTTCTTTTCAATAATAAGTATATGATATCAAAAAACACCAGTTTTGATCTATGAGGGAAAAAAAGCATTTGTCAGTTATCATTTTCTCATTAGTCAGCTTAAGAAGTTGGATCAATTTAATTATAATTAATAACGTTGATGTTAATTCTTGTCCTTGTACTACTAGAGCCAGAGCAATTGTCATTTAGTCAAAGATGAACCTTGTGTTAGCTCTCCAATTTCAAACCCTCCCCTCTGTTTCAGTGGAGCTAGTGACAAATGTGCTGCGAGACTGTATTTGAAATGTAGTCAGAAGAGATATTTCTGTTAATCTGAATTTGATAACCTCCAAACTGTGAGTATATTTGCATATTTTTAATTAAATATCTCAGTGTGTGTGTTTTTTCTTCTTCCCTGTTTATTTATTTTTTGATAATCTACACCAGCTTGTCACTTCCTGGAGTCCTTGGCTATAACTAATTAATATTTGCTTTGGCTTGTCAGTTTGTGTTTGTCCATTTACTCATTATTTATGGTACACTTACTTAGAACATGTGTTTCTGGGAGAGTTGGCACTTCTGAGAGAGAGTTGCTGCCCCAAGCAAAAGGAGTTTAACCCAGATATCAAAGATATTTAGGCCCAAATTGGGTTACTTTGGCACTTGCATCTCTTACTCCATCCCTATAAGACTATTAATTCTTCCATTTTTTTATCTGTTTATTTTCAATAGTAGGCTATATCTGCTCTGGCCTAGAACTGCCTCCAAATCACCCAGTAAAAATGGGAAAATTGTGCTGGGGAAAAAAGACATGTGGAATGCCATATTTGGGATGGATGGATCTTTTCTGTCTCTTGAGAGAACTTGTAGGTACTACTGGCCTTCTTATGTGAAAATGTGTGCGTATGTGTACACCCTGTTTGAACTACATGTTCATGTTATCTGTTGCAAATTTACGTATCACTTCTCTGCAAGTATTTTCTCTGTATTTGGTTCCCTTGACCAGTCACACCTCTTCAGAATGGTTGCCATGACAGCCTTATAGCCTCAGCCACTGCAGGGCTGCCAGAGGTTTGTGTGTTTATTTTTTCTTACTTCCATTTCTGTGTTTCTACCATAAACACATTGCTAGAGAAACCAAATAAGCAGTGATAAGGTTTCAGTTTAGTTGTGTGCCTGTGCTAATGTTCTTATCTGCGTGCGTGACAGGTAATAAGGCCAAGTTAAAAAAAATCTCTTGCAAATTTCCTCAGCTTGATCAATAACTAATTGGTGGAGAAATGGAAAAATTAGCCTGTTCAGTATTTAGTCATTTACCATCAATATATCTTTCTGATCAGGTTAAAGTAACAATTTGCTTTTTATTGAAGTTGCTTCTCTCATTAATGTGTTACTGCTCTCTAACCCAGTGAGCTGAACCCTGCTTACCTGCATGTGTATGTACCTGTGTGTGTGTTGACTTGTGGTTACATGTTTAACTGTAATTTCCAAAGACATGCATTGTTCACTTGGACAATTTGCTTCATAAATGGACTTATTGGTTTGTATGAGTGCTCGAGAGCACAGAAACACAAAGTTACACATAATGGCTGTCAGTAACTGGAAACTCCTTCAGTCTCCACACCGCAACCTTCCACGCCAGTTGTTGTGGTATGGACCCGACATGCATTTACATTTCTCTGGAGGTGCACATCAAGTTACATAGAAGGTTGCGGCACACTTAATCACACATATGCAGGCTGAGGCAGCCACACAGTGTATCCACACACATACAGAAGATGGGAAGAATGTAGAACGACTTGTAAGTGTCGCAGTGGAAAGGAATAGAACCGGAGAATAGAGGAGGTGTGGACAAAGGGGCAGTCTGGGGTCAATTAGTATTCATAAAAGACAAATGAATCCATAGCTGTGGCCTAATTCCAATTACTTTTGATCACCTAATCAATTAGAGTTGGTTAGGGTTACTGTAGCTAAATAGAAAATTAACTGCGACATTCACCATTGGCGTCGAGATGACTTTTCATCAGCCCCCATATCGGACATGTTAATTTCCTCATCAAGGTGTAGAATGGAAGGATATTCGCCTGCCCGGTCAAAAATGCACACTACTGCACACACACATATGAAACCACACACAGTTATTACAGGCCCTTTATTAAATATCCCCGTGGCCCCTTAATAGACAAATAGCATCTGATTCTATCAAGCAGAGTAGAGAGAAGAGAGAGGGAGGAGGAGGGAAGAAAATTAACGGAGTCCTCGGTGGCAGAGAGAATATGTAGCACTGAGTAAATGAGTAATTCAGAACTGATTGATTGTATGAGAGAGGTTGAAAAATGGAGAATAAGAGAGTGCAAAATAGGTGGAGATATTAGAGGGAGACAGAGATAAAAAAGGGACAGATTGCAAAAGAGGGGGAGGGAATGTAACAGAGGGGAAGAAAATGGACGATGGAGATGTGATCGATGGATAGCTCGAGAGAAAGATTCAGACAAGAGGGAGATGGAGTGCTAGTCACTTCCCAGATCTTAGGTTGATGGTTATTAAGTTTACACTTCTCTACGTTCTGTATGTCTTGTGTTACTGTTACTGCACCTTTTCCCATTTCCATCTGTAACCTAATTTAAGTTCAGCCATTGCCTCAGGCTTATGGAAGAGGAGTGGCAGCAATACCAGGTCAAGCCTGGGGAGGAAAAAAGCCCAGTGGTTAGCATTCCCTGAGTGTTAAAGCCACAGGGTCTGGAAGGAGATGGAGGTGAGAGGGTGCTTGGTGGGGGTAGGGAAAGGATGTCTGGAGGATACGTCTGTGTATACTTCTCAAAAAATTAAGGGCGCACCTTTTTGATTTTTGGTGTCAAGTCAAGTTGCTCTGTTTGGAGGAAATAACACAGTGCATCTCAGTAAAGCCTTACAACTTGAATATGTCATTCATCGAAATCTGATGTATTTATGCAAAACCAAACACTGACTTTGTTCAAATCCAAATTTAATCCAATTTTGTTCTTTTCTTTTTTTTAATCACCCTTCCTGCTCAGTGTATTTGTGGTACCCACAACGGGTAAAGAAGAAACTGTTACTTTAGGTTTTAATATTGTCAGGTCCAAAAAATTGCTGACCTTTTTAGCCATACTAGCAACATTTCTCTTGGGCAGGTCTGGATTGGGACAAAAAATTTGACCCATGCCTTTTTGGAACAGGCGGTCCATTGTGATCATCCAAAACAATGCAGATGGTCCAGTTAAATATGTGCACATGTTTGTGCAATTTTTTAAATTTGTGCTATTCCTTAAAGCAAGGAAATGGAATAATAGGTCAAAGTAGCCATTCATTTTTTACTGAATCCTTGATTCCTAATTATGTCCCTCCATCTATTCTCTTACCATACTAATTATACCTGCCTCTATCGCTTCCCTACACTGTTTTTGGGACTGCTGTCCCTCCTCCTAAATACTATACACAAATGAAAGTTAAATTTCTAATGTGACCATATGCTACATGGCCAGAGTGCAGCGATGCTGTGTAGTGATGCTGGGCCAAAATTCATTGGTGATATACTGAGACTATGTGTAAATTTTTTGGATTGACGAAGCAAACTCTCAAAATTCTTTGGGAATCACTGGTGCTGTGTCCTACAGGGTAAAGCGAAGCAGGGCCGTTCAGCTTGTTAGAATTACAACTTTAAAAAGACAGCATCTGTGATAATGTACATCTCTGCACGTGACATAGATCATTTGGACACCTGTAAAGTCCCCAGTAATGCTGAACAATATATTGAGCATCGTCTTGCCTCAGGCAAGCCATGAAGTTAAGCTCAGTGCAATCTCAGGAGATTAGCTGATCTCATTCCCACCCCACATTAGCTGATGGCTCAGCTGACACCCTCCTACACATCTAACTGGTAAATCTCATAGAGGGCACCATTTAAGCTGCTTTACCCCAATTGCAGTTGCTACACAACTGCAAGCCACTTTGTAACCCACTTCCACCATAGGTGCTCCTTCCTTGCCATTACTGACATTTTCAGTCTCATGTCTGAGTAGTTAAAAAAGCATTAACTGTGTGTAGCTCACATCTAAACAGATGTTGGCATGAATTTGTTTTCATTCCTGCAGATTAATTTCTTTCTGCCCTCCATGTCTTGCCCTGTCTCTAATTTGTCTCTCTTCTCCTCCCCCTCTATGTCTCAGCCTCTCTCCTGGTCTTTGAGGCCAATGGCCAAGACAGGCTTGCACGATGCAGTATTGATGTGGACGGTTAGTTAGCTCTTCCTCCCCATATAGTCCTTCCTGTCTAATTAGTGTCGAAGGAGAAGGGTATGAGCCGTGTGTGTATCTGTGTACATGTGTGTCCTAGCCTCTGCTCTCTTATCTCTAAGCTCTCATTAACCAGGCTTTGTTTTCCTTGGCTTCATTAGCATTCCCGTGACAGTGGCTGTTACCTCAGTACGAGGCTAAATGCTAGGCTAAACGGTACCCATAAGAAGTGAGTTTGCCCCTTTTCATTAACATTAGTCTGTTTACATTGGCTGTTTGTGTGTGCAGTGACACAGCTTTCCTTAATAGCGCTTTAGCAGTACCTCTACATATGTAAGTGTTTGCTTTAGCTGCTCTGCTTTAAAATTGTGGGAGAAAAATCTTTCCTCAGAATATGTTAGACTGTAGACACCCTTGGGTGAATTCACATGTCTGTGCCCATGAGGAATCCTGACTTGGGTATTAATATGAAGACAGCATCTGGACATGTTTCCTCCAGGTGTAGGACACTCTGCAGTCTTTAATATCACTCCCTGGCCATAATGCAGAGAGGAAACAGAGCAAATAGGAATGCCAGTAGGGTTGGCGATCTTCGGGGAGGTGGGGCCAGAAGAAGTAGAAAAATGGAAAATGTATGAGAATAGCAAGAGGGAGAGATGGGGTATATGTCATTATTGAGATGAGGTCTTCTCTGGGGAGAGTATAGCCAGTTGGGACTGATATATAAAGGAGACCAGAGTGTGACAAGAGGAAACCTCTGCTAAGGTGGTGCAGGAGGGTCCAACTCCCATCCATAATGATCACCATGGAGACCATATAGCAGCAAGATGAAAAAATAGATATGTTCAGCAGTATCCAAGCCTTTCCTCCACCCATTCTCTACCCCCTTCTCCCACTAATAAATCGGTCACCACCCAACAACAATAAACAGGACTACAACTATAAAATTCAGCCATTGAAAACTCATATTGGGGTTTTTGTATATTCTCTGGTTAACTACAATTGTTTAGTATAGCTTTTACTTTTCTCACTACAAGAATATAATCAGTATGCTAATATAATTTTAATATAAATTTTGACAACACATTGCTGTGTCATTCGGGTTTGATGAGATGCTAAAACTATAGTACTATTGTCACTGCATGTTTGCTAAAAGCCTAAAAGAAGGAAGTGATGCAAAAAAATATTTGCATTTGTAGGATTGATTTGTGCTTGCAGATTTCATTTTTAGCTACAAATACAAACTGTTGAAGTCTCTGTGTACTTTCTTCACCCTCAAACAAATTGATGTTTAACTGCCAGCCTCATCCATAACTGCAAATATTTGTTAGTTAACTGTTTGAGGTCTAAGTACTTAATCCCAACTGTAACCCAGAGCAATCAGAATATTTCATTTTTGTTTTAATAAATTGTTATCAATCTTGACAATCAGGCAAGAAAGAAAATTATCATTGACTTTTCTACAAAAGAGGGTTCAGGATAGTTTTCCACTTATGACAAAAGACCTCAGAGGATTTACTGGAAACCTTTGTACAAGTCTTCTTTATGCAGTCACACATGGTAGATTTTTCACCCAACTGTTTTTCATTTATGCCCAGCTGCACTCTTGCCTATGGATTCAGGAGCACTTTAATTAATGTGATTTTAAAAAAAAGGTCTTAGCACATTCACACATTAAAGAACATTAAATGTGTCACACAAAATGCTTTCATACATTCAGCTACAATACTTGTGACCTTCTTTTATTTTCCGTGTGGCTGGTAGATCTTGACAGCTCTGTATACCGTTTTTGTTGCCTTTTTTTTTTTGGTCTTGACTTATGTTCGCTATTGAATTAAAACAGTGAAAATAGCCACACAATCAGAAACCATTACTCTGTGCAGTGGTGCATTTTTTAATGTTATATCAGTGTATGATATTCTAACTTTTCTGCATGGTTACTCTATTTAGAGCACATGGAGTTCCCTGCACCAAAAACCGGGGCCTGTTTTAATGAAGGTGGAGGGTGTTTTATTGATGTAATGCTACTGTCAGTCCCACCGCAGCTTTAAAGCAAGGCTAAAGGAGATTAATGGGAGAAAAACTCTTTAACTATCAGAAACACTGTTTCATGTCAGCTTTACTGAATGTGCGAGTACTTCAAAATTAAAGAACGTGGGCTTTTTCCGATGCATCATTTTGTACCACTGTTAAAAGAAACATAACAGGAATCTGTTGTTGAAGAGACAGAGCTTTTTCAGCAGGCAGTTGAGTAAATCATCCATGATGTGCAGCCACAAGACATGCATTTTGAGTAAGAGCTGTCTCCTCTGTCAGATGAATATTGCTCAGGGTTTGAGTGTGGCGAGACAGATGTGAGAAATTATGAAGAAAGCCGTCATACCTTCTATCCATCCGTCCATCCTTCTCTTTTTCTCCCCACCCCCTCTCCTCTTTCCTTATCACCGTTCATTCCCTTCTCTCTCTAAACCGCCCACTTACATTTTCTATCAGGAGCCCAGTGCTTACATATCCTTGCAGAAGCTGAAGTGGTCATTATTCACAGCTTAGCCCATCACTGTTTGCTGTGAAATAGCTCACAGTGTGCTAACATGCGTTCAGAAATGCAATTAGCATAGCGATTAGCACAGCTATTTCACATGTTAACCCATCCAGCACCTCTCTCAGGACCCCTACAGTCAGAACTGACAATGCACCCATGCAATCATTCCCTCTGAGGTGGAAATACTGTAAAGCGAACAGGGATATGTGAAAGGGAATTGTGTGTCATAAATACACAGCATGTAAGAAACTGCACAGAAATTCAGTTCCCATTTCTCTTTTCCTTCCTGTTTCATTTTCCTTTTTTTTTTTTTTTTTTCCTCTGTGGCCCTTCCATTTCAGCATCATGTAGTCCTTATCTCTGTATCAGTTTGGCCTCTTTGTCCACAATATGTCCCCAAGGATCCTTTCACTAAATGGAAAACCCCTCACTGATGAAATTACACACACACACACACACACACACACACACACACACAGGCAATATAACAATGTTATCTCAACGGCATGCCCAGTGACCCCTCTTAAAAGATCCCTGCCATGGCTGTATAAACATAACCTCAGTAATTCACTCACACACTGCTTTCAAACACACACGCGCACAGACACACAAAGAGAAGGTCTAAATAATTTACGAGTAGAGACGTCTAGCCCCTAGCATGAATAAGTAAGAGGCAGCCTACTGGCCTATTGCACCTCTCTCATGGCCCCTCTGACCACGTACACAGTTTAATCAGCTCATAAATATTGCATTGCTTGCTTACTTGATAGTGTCACTAATTCATTCATGTATTCATTTTTGTTTTCATTTAACTACCACTTAGTGAGTTCACAAAGTGTGGTGTTAAGACAGAGAGTAGAGATACTTTTTCAAATGCATTCGAACAGTTGAAATGGGAGAAAATGCATATATTTAAACCACTGAAGCTGTAATTAAGCACCATTAAACTACACCGTGTCTCTTATAATTTGAGTTTGACTTTTATAATTTTTGACTGAGAATGACTTATTCTAACAATAGCTAGTGCTTATTTCCAGCTCTGTAGTTTTTCATTCGTGGACAGGGATAGCATTGCATGATTTAGAGTTCAGAGTAATGTTTATTCATATTATACTTCATTTTGGTGCAGCTGCACAGTTCATCCACTATCTCAAATAAGCTATTTAACCCTCGCTTTAATTGAACGTTCTTCTGATTGGCTGCACCTCACAAATAGGTTTGAACAGCAGGTGGCTGGAGCTTCTGTGCTCACATTCTGTGGTAAACATTCCATGCTTAATATCAACATCAAAGGAAATAGGGGAAAACATAAGAGGTCCACTTTAAAGGGAGCTGCAGACAGATTAGGGAGACTAGCAGCGATGTGCCGACCAGAGACCGCTGAATGTCAATGAAATCCGGCAAACTGTAATGATTAGAAGTAATTGGTAGCAATACAATGCATTTGGGAGCATCACCGATGACCCTATGATGAGATCAGAAATGTACAAGAGGATTACCTATGTAATCAGAGCCTGAAATGGCCACTAGCAACCAAATATGAGTTTACAATGGCCAAAAAATGAAGCTACTTTTGGCTGCTCACTTATTCTCAAGGGGCCGCCACAGCAGGTAACTCTGCGTATTGGATTTGGCAGATTTTTATGTTGGATGCCCTTTCTGACGCAACCACGAGGAATTTGTATCTCCTCCCAGGAAGAGACAACACAATAAGTGATTTGCTTTATATGTGGACAGTGCTTAAAGGAATTGTTCATTTCCATTGTTTCCAGTGTCATTTTTTTTATTCTTGGATTCCATGAGATTGTTTTGCATGATTCACTGCTTAAAATGACTTTTTTTCATGATGCAGCACCTCAATGCATCCACTGTCTGAAACAAGCTACAGCCAGAGCTGTGATGGTCTTCGGATATCCCATCTGATATTCTGAAGAGCCAAAAGTAGAAAAAACTGGCAGAAAGGTAGTGTTAGAGCTGTCTTTTGACTATGTTTACACATTTTTATGTTTATTGTGTGTATCACCCATTGTAGAAGTATATAAATGTTAGACAAATTCAGCTATGTTTTCACAAAAAACAAAGACTAAAGATTGAAAGCATTTTGTTCTTTGGACTCTTACAAGAGAGTAAAAAAAACGGTTAATATTATGTGCACACACTTATTGCATTGCACTTTTAGGATATATAAAATGACCCCAAACATGACAAAAGGTAACCTAACTATGATGTTATATTGGCTGATGTAAATACAAATCTCTTATAGTAAAATAAACATGCATCTACAAACAGCACTACTGAAATTCCTTCATTAAATAGCTTGCCAAAGTTCTTTAACTCACTATCAACATATTGATTTTCTTCATACATAAAAGTTGGCTTTTTAATTAGACGGTACATTTCCCAAATTGACACTAAACTTTTAAGTGATATAATAGACACCAGAGACTTTTTACATTCAACACATAAAATGCAAAACAATTAGTTTAACTTAGAAATCAATTCAAATAGTCCATAATGAATTTACCTCCATAATCCATTGCTTCATCTCATAGAAGAGTGTCCATGAAATTAGCAGATGGATAGCTGGCAGTTAAAGTTTAATAGTGCAGTATTCCTTGTCTGTTTAGAAATAAACTGTTCATCAGAGCTTCAGAATTAACAGATTAGCTCATCAAAGGTCTGACGGAGGGCTCAGTGAAGCCAAAAGCACCACCACAAAGGCACCCAGAATGTGTAAACTACAGTTTAGGGCTACCCTAAACTACTTGTAGATAATGACAACTTTTAGTTTAGCAAAGAACCAGCTTGCTTAATGTTGAAATAATACATTTTAAATTGATTTTAATTAAAGATAAATGACCAAACACAATTAGCAAAAGCAAAAACACTGTTTCCTCTGTTACAAAAACATTGCATATATATAGTTTTTACTCACTCACAATGTATTACAGACCTAAATAAACAAATTAAAATACTACTTTAAGTCTTTAACTGAATAAAGTTAACAAGATTCGCTGATAAGGAGTGTATTCTGAATTTTGACATAATGTTATTGGCATCTAACTTTGTTTGTTTCTTCCAGCTGTTTAGAGAAGTCTTTCTCCTGAGTTAATTACCTAACTGTTGCATCGGACAATGGCAAGATCCATTTGGTAAATATGTAATTATGAAGCAGGAACTTTAATTATAATTACCTATATACCTTTAAAGAATTTGCCACAAAATGAAGACAGGCTCTAACTCCAAATAATACTGCAATCCTTCTTTTGGACAGATGAGCTGGCTGAAGGGTGGAGTTACAGTTTACCTGATTTCTTTTCAAAAGTGTACAAAGTGTGTGTGGACACACCATAGCCATAGCTACATATAAAATCTAACTTGTTTAATTATCAAAAAAACTATTAAACTATTGGGAACAAGGTAAGAAAGCTTTGACTATGTGTTGTACTGCCACATTTTGCCCATAATGCATGATATTGGTGTGGTGGGCATATCTAAATAAAACTTTAAGGAAGAATAAAGAAACCAGCAATCTTACCAATATCTGAAAATGGCTTCTGTTTCTTTTTCTCCTTCTCTCTTATTGTGTGCGAGTGTCAGCACAGCAGTTGCATAAATCATGTTCAACTCTTAATTCACTGAGAAAAACCTGTCACATCATTTTCATAAAGTTAGGCTGCTATTCAACTCTTCTTTATCCCCTCACTCAAGTGCCTGTCCCCGATTTCGACCTATTTGTCTCCGCTGGCAGAGTCTGCTGCTCTGTTACATTCTGAAAGTTTAATGGTCAGGAGGACATCCTTGCTCTAGCAGCACAGATCGTGACAAATAGGGAAAGGAGCGGGGTTGTGGGGCTGAATAAGAGGAAAATCAATGAGCGGGAACACTTTTATTTTTATTTTTTGCTTCTTGTCTTTTTGGGTTTTTTTTCCACATTTCTTTCTTTCACACTTAATTTCTCACAGTAGAGGGTTCTTCTGTTCTGCAGATATCTCTGTGATTCGACTGTTGGTAATTAAACTAACCGTCTGAATGACTGATGCAGATCTAGATAAAGGACTTATCCGTGGCTCCCTTTCACAGAAAAATCTTTTGGAGCAAGTGTAGAATGACAGTTTTAAAACTTGACTAAGGTTCTCCAGAGCAAATCTCTACTGTACATGTATAATGTATGGTGATATGTAAAGCAAGAGAGCCATTGAGAAATACTAAGGCAAAGGTGTAAGAAGAGTGAAAGAGACAGATAAAGAGGTGAAGGGAAAATGGCTATAGAGAGAGAGGTAAGGGGAGAAAGAAGGTGAAATAGCGTAAAACGCTGAGCACAGGGTGCTGCATGTTGGCGGGTATCAGGGGGAGTATTTGGTGGCTGGGAGCCAGTATGAGTGAGATGAAGGGAGGCGAGTCTGCAGAGCCAATAAATTACGGGCCTTCAAGCCCCACTTTACATTAATGGAATGTGCAGCGCTGCTCTCTCCAGTCTGCTGCTGAGATTAAAGAGTAGGGAAATGGCTGTGGACAGGCTCTCCCCAGCCTGGGCTCTTGGTGTGTTATGGGCCCAGAGAAATCCACAGAGTGGCCCCATGGTGCACATGCCCACAAAGCAGTGAAGACTCCACATATAGGTCTGGACTTTGCGTTTTAGTTGTAATATCATTACAACAAAACCTCCCAAGCATCTTTAAATTGTCATCACAAGCTATTGGCTTTTGGGTGCTCTCAGAGAATTTTCTTCTTTTTTTTAGAATCCCCCTCACGTTGGTGTTTATGTGAAATACTGTATTAAAGATCAGTTTCCAGGAAAGTCAACCTGGATACAGTGCGGTACTCTGAAGATTTCTTACAGATTATGTGGGATAAAGTGTGCGAGTACCAAAGAATGGCTGAAGCATATCCACCTAAACCCTGCTCTCTTTCAGCCTCTAAACCCATTACTCCACTATTCATCTCTCAATTGAACTGTGCCACTGCTGTGTCTCTGGCTTTCTCCTGGTGGCTTTACACTTGTTTGATGTAATCAGATGCATCTGGGAAGATTCAATTAAAATGCCGTTGCCTTTCTTAACTACTTCTCATTGCTTGCATGTCTCCTGCCAGTCTTTTAAAGTGATTACACACAATTATTTCAATTAGATGTCAGGAAGTAGTGCCATCATCATCAGACAGTAATCAGGTTGTGGAGGAGCGGTGGGAGCCATAGAGCGACAGCTCCTCTCATTCTCTTTCATTAAACATGGAGCAGAACATTGCTGTGCATTTTCTCTTTTCTTTTATAGTTCCCTTCTATTTTTCCAAAATGTGGCACACTTTTAGAAATGGAAGAAATACACTTTTTTGCCCCCTGCAAGCTGCTATCATGTCTGCTAATGAATTAAATCCATTTCTGGATCACTTTCTGAGAGACGGGTGAAGCTGAGGGATTGAGTGAGACACAAAGGAACAGGCCTCCCGTTTTCTCCCGGACATAGCCAAATACACAGCCTTCTGGCTATGCTTTCCAGTGGGGAGCAGTCAGTATGACATGAGTTCCTCCCATTTTACAGATAATTTCAAATTCAAATTGATGTTAGCACGTGGAATGACATAGATACATGCGATTCACCCCCACAACCAACCCACCCCAATACCCATTTTTGTCTTGCTGCTCGATTCACATATGCACTGCAACTCTGAGATAGGTGTCTACCAACTGTCTTACACAAAACTGATGTAATGTGTGATTGTACTCATGTGTGAATAGAGCAGATTATTGTCCAAGTCCTCCTGCAAACACTCCCCAGGTATGTCTCCTCACCTAAACCCTATGGGGTATTTCCAGTTATCAGAATGTATATATTGCAAACTATTGCCCGTGTTTTGTTTCCTCCTAAGTATATGCAGTCAGTTATTATTAAGCTTTGAGTAAAATAAACAATATATGAAAAACAGCAGTCCTAAGATTCTTGCTAATTAACATTTATAAAAATACAAACAATAACAGAGAAATTTCTATGTCTTTGTATGTTGTTCAGCAGGAGCTCCTGCGTGAAGTTGTGTGAGATGTTTATGGTGGTCTGTGTTTCTGTTGGAGCTCCAGAATGCTTGGGGAGCAGAATGTGCCATAGCAGTTCCTATGGGACTCTGGTATCGTAACAAAGCTGCTGTGGCCCCTTGTTGTGATAACAGAGGCTTTGCAGGAGGAGACATGCACAGCATAATGAGCAACCCACCACCACTGCAGCACACGGTGCACATACACTCATTTACACCCATGTACACGTACATACAAGGTCAGAAGCGCACTGGTGTGTCTTTTTCCTCCTATATTATTTCACACACACGATAATCAACAATACACAAAAGTGCATACACAGTTATGAGGCAGCTCAGACCTCTGCAGCACATGCTTGGTTGCTTAGCCAAGGCCACGCTGACTGCATGCCTTAAAGCAGCATCAGTATGCTACAGGCATGATCCGGTGTCTACACCTCTCTGTTCTCCCTCCCTTCGTCCATCTCTCTTTTACGCCTCCCTCTCGGTTTTACATCTTACCTGCACCACTTTCTCCATGCAAACTGGGCTCTAGTATTCTCTCTGTTCCTGGTTGCTCCTTCTCTAAGTGTAAAACAATCAGATCAATCGTTTTAGCTAGCCCAACTGCTGTGTATTCATCTTTTTTTGCAATTTTCAACCTTCTTATTTATAAATTGTGTGTAGCTTCTTCTACTCCCTCATTGTTTTATATCTCTCTACACTTCTTTGTCTGTTTGTATCACCATGGTCTTGCTTCACTGCAGGCTGGGCTTTTGAGTTTCCAGGTCCAAGTGGAGAGCAGCATGTTTGGATAATTATTCCGTTAGGATCAAGCCATACTGGTTAATGTTGTTTTTTTTGTTTGTATTGTAACCAGGGAATGGGGCCATTAATTGCCCCGCTGATGGCTGTCATCATCCACACCCCTCTAAGTCCGACACACAGGGGTAGAGTGTGTGTGTCTGTGTGTGTCTCAGCGGGTGTCTGATGGGAGGGTGCTCAAGTGTGGAGGACTCATCATGGGTTATTAGGAGCATGCAGGGGGGCCATCAAGCGTGAGAGATAGAGAGATAGAGGCAGCAAAGAAATGAAAACAGAGAAAATGGTTAAAAGTGAATAATTTCTAAAGCAAACTATTGCTGGAACGGAACTTTAGCTACGATGAAGTAGCTTCCTGCTCCTCGGGATACTTTTTGTCATTTTGGACAAACTTTTGTTGCTATGAATACTGTGTTTTGGGGAAGACAATGAATAATGTTAGATTTATGGTCAGGACTTAAGTAGTTGGATGATACAGTTTTAATTTTGTCTCTGTACACAAACATTTTAAATTATTTTCAGTGAAGAAAGAAGACCAAGATACCCTGTACTCTGTATGATGTCACTGAGACCAGACCGGACCCACCCACCATCTATTTAAGTCTTTTGTTTACACTTAGCAGTCATTCAGAAATTATTAAAGTGGGATTGGCCTTTAAAGGAAGAGAAACTAAAAGGACTTCTTTTAGTCAGTGAATAAACTCGGGGACTGCGGCATGAGGATAAATAAGAATTAAAACTCCAGCCAGACAAACTAGTTGATGACAACAGTCATGAGGGAAAAATGAGTATTGCAATTGGTCGCTGGCATTTGCAGTGAAATCAATTGCTAAAACCCCAGTCATGCAGCACCAGAGACTGGTCATCGACCCCCCTGGACCCCCTGATAACCAGTGGTTGCTAGGGAAAACTGCAGTTGTTGAGAAAATGAAAATAATCGCAAAGGGTTACTGAAAACCTCCTTGCAACTGTTTTAGTCACTAGAAGCTGCCCAAAGTTTCTATGAAACACTACAATTAATGTATTGAAGAAGTTAGGGTTAGTATCTTTCCCAAGTGTGGAGCAGCCAGGTATCAAATAACCAACCTTCTGATTAGTAGATGACCTACTCCATCTCCTGAGCTACAGCCACCCCTTGTACACTTCATCCTTCTAGTTTTATGAGTGTATACCTGCCAAAAATCACCAGCAGCTGGGTTCCACTCGCAGCCTTTCTTGCCCATTGCCTCTGGGTTTGGCAAACTATTTGGTTCACTGGATCATGAGCACATCTTTTGCTTCCCTGCACCCTTCTCTTCTTCATTCTGGTACAAATTAGTCTTAGTTATGTCTGTCCAAAGACTCTTATTCTAGATGTTTCAAGGAATCTAGCCTTTCT
>NW_005187447.1:924106-944717 GCF_000239375.1 Pundamilia nyererei
CAAACAGGAAAAATGTAGGTAAACACATTTTCTTTTGGCAATTTACCAACCCAGTAAAAAAATGTAAGTTGCGTGGACAACAACGTGCCCGATTACAGCAAGTTGCTAGTACCAACCAACGTTATCTGTGTTCTTCACAGATGTCTTAACTTAATGTGATTAATTTGAACACAGCCTTTTTGCTACCACAACAGTACGAGTTGTATTTAACTTACCTCTACATGCTTACGCAGGTTTGATGTGGAATTTTTAAAAGCTGCCAACTCGGTCTCTTTGGGCAAACACAGCTTACACTGCATAATAAAGCTGTTGCCTTTCTTGCACTTGAAGCCGAAATGGTCCCTTAAATACGGTCAGGGGTTCACATCCGTTTCTTCGAGTTCAGGGTCAGCAGAATTCGACGGGGCTTCTTTTTTCACTGGATCTGTAACACCGATGTCAGACTCCATCTTTAACGTGACCTTAGCGCCAATTTGTTCTACTACCCATCATTCCCTGCAGTATTTCCGAAGCGCAATGTTTTTTTGTTTTTTTTTTAATTTACTCAGTAACGGGTGTGATTGAAAACGTAGCGAACTACAATACTTTTTAAAAAATATACTTAAGTAAAAGTAAAATTACAGACTTGAAAAATGACTTTAAAAAGTACAAATACACAAAAAAACTACTCAATTGCAGTAACGCAAGTAAATGTAATTTGTTACTTTCCACCTCTGCTTATCAGTTATTTGTCTGATCAATTTCAAGTCTGTAAAAATGGAGAAACTTTATAAAAATTGCGCTAATTAACAGTTAAAACAGTATTTTATTTAAAACCAAATAACACAGGGATTCTTTCCAATTCAATTCAGTTTTATTTATATTGCACTAAATCACAACAACTGCTGTTTTCTCAGTGGTTATGGCATCTGTCCTCATGTCTAAGTCGTTGGCTTGGTCGGGAGTGTTAAAGACTAATGAGCTAGTGGGGTGGGGGTGGGTGGTACTGATTCAGGGCCATAACCACCGAGGAAACAGCAGCTGCTATCAAATTCCTTAAAAATGGCAAAGTGCCAGGTCTGGACATAGTGTCTGCGGAACTGCTTAAGCACAGCGGACAGTGCCTCATCAATGAAATAACGGACCTTTTCAATTCATCCTGGTCATCGATGCGAGTGCCAGAAGAGTGGCGAAAAGGAGTCATTATAAAGCTCCCCAAAAAAGGCAACCTGGCAGACTGCAACAACTGGCGAGGAATCACACTCCTTTCTGTTCCAGGCAAAGTGTTTAGCATTGTCCTCCTCCGAAGACTCCATAAGGCGGTGGACCAGAACCTCCGCCTCTCAATTACTTCCGTCGATTTCACAAAGGCATTTGATAGTGTCCATCGAGATTCCCTCTGGAATTTTGCCCGGTCATATGGCATCCCTGAGCAGTTTGTCAAAATATTCTAAACTCTATACCTTCATTCCAGTTGCTGCATTCGCACAGAGGAGGGCTACACGGATTTCTTCACCATCGAGACCGGTGTGAGGCAAGGGTGTATCCTCTCTCCCTTCCTCTTCCTTCTTGTCATTGACTTTGTTATGCGGAGTGCCATGGACCAAGATGGCTTTGGGATACCCTGGCATCCACCAACACGCCTGAATGACCTCGACTTCGCAGACGACATCGCTTTGTTGGCCGACATCCAGAAAAACATTACTACTATGACATCATGCTTGGAGCAAGAGGCAGCCAAGGTGGGCTTACGGATCAATGGAAACAAGACCAAGGTCATGAGGATAGGTTACGTGTCGAATTGTAAAAGCGGGTGCGTTTTTTCAGCGGCTCCAGACGACCTGGTCGACCTCAAATATCGGTCTGGCGACGAAGATTCGCCTGCTCAACTCCATCGTTATACCTACCGCGATCTACGCCTATGAGACGTGGAAAACATCAGCCAGAATCACCAAAAGACTCAATGTGGCCCAGCAGCTATGGCTAAGATGGATCCTGGGGGTCTCCTACTGCGACCATGTCACCAACGAAGAAGTACACCGTCAAACTGCCACACGTCCCCTCCAGGACATTGTGACTGAGCGGCGTGTGCGCTTTGGAGGCCATGTTCTACGTCAACCCCCACATTGACTGCCTAAGCTCGCCATCACATGGAACCCACCCCATGGAAGATGCAAACAGAAATGCATGTACATATATTTATTAGTTTCAGGTTGGCCATTCTTGTATTTTGCTCGTTTGTGTTGTTGTGTTTGCACATCTCTGTTGCTTGTGGGGCTCGCACACAAGAATTTCACTCGCATGTGCTGTGCCAGTGTGCCTGCACATGTGATGTGACAATAAAAGTGATTTGATTTGATTTGAAACCAGGTGCCGCCAACATCAACAACCAAACGACCCTATTTGAGCAAGCACTTGGCAACAATGGGAAGGAAAAACTCCCTTTTAACAGGAAGAAACCACCATGCCGTTATCAGAGTAATTTTCTCAGGTGTTGCAAAGGTACTCAAACCACAGAAGGCATTGCATTACTGATTTAACTGGTTTGGGTCGGTTGGGGGACAGGAAAAATCGCTGCACGTAGATAAAATGTGAGAAGAACAAGTGGCGCTGCTGCATTTAGTAATAGATATGAAATGGTTAGATCATTTTACACACACACTTACACATATATACATATGGTGCACACACTGGTCGCTGTCATTGGCCACTGTTAATTTCCTGCGACGCACATCACAGCACATGAAGACAGATAAGGATAAAGGATAAGAATCTAGACAGCCTTGTACGCCATGATTAATTTATTTCATATTCTGCTTGCCTAGAATAAATGTGCAGTTAATATTTTATATTCCTATGTCTTTCCTCATGATTCCAACATGATTATGAGGGAGACACGTAGTCGGTGTGCATGTTTGGGAGGCGAGAGAGCGAGAGTGTGAAGGAGACAGAATGAAATCATACGTTCTGTGAATCGCATTGTTAATACTCTTTGTGTCTGTGCAGTGTTGCTAATGTGACGTTTAAGTAATTGAAATTGAAAACAAAATTAGATTGAAAGAGACAATTAAATGGGAACAGGAGATGACTGGAGTAGAAGAAGACTCTGAGGAGAGAGGGAATCACAGCATTACCATATGTAGTTCAGTGTGGGGGAGGAAACAAGTCCTGACACAGTTTTTTTTGTTTGTGCATCTAAACAATGCAAGAATAAATAGAATAAACCTATCTGTCTTTATTTTTTTCAGTTTATCAGTAAGAAAATAAACTATATAGTTTAGTATTGTAGATCATGTGAATTACTCTTTTGGCCTCAATAACGGGCTGAATGCATACATACACAGAGATAAAGAGAGAGTTACAGATTTCATATAAATTAATAATACTACCCTTGAAATTATGTTATTGTTCATAATTGAAATCTTAAAATAAGCATGCTGAGAGGTCATTGGGTATTAATAGTATAATTTGCCAGATTCACAAAGCAATTGAAGACTCTCAAAACGCTTCATCATTCTACACTAAAATTATATGATGGAAGTCCCACGCATGCCTCCCTTTGAAGGTGTATGTAGTAATTGTATTTCTGTGAATATACCGTATTTTTCGGACCATAAGGCGCACTGTCGATGAAGGGCTCTGTTTTCATACATAGGGCGCACCAGATTATAAGGCGCATTAGGCGAAATAAAACAGTCAGATAAATCAAACTTTACTCAACTCATTCTTCTTGCTTCCTCCACTTCCGTATCATTGTTTGATTAATTTTGAATTCTCTTGCAGCTGCTCTATTCCCATGTTGTTGCAGTATATTAATGACTAACCGTGTTTTGTGGATAGATTATCTCAGTTGTTCTCCTGACTGAAGTTTGGTCCGTTTACAGCAGCCTGCCATGCAATTGCATTTGTGCCTAACCATCGAGAACCCTCACGTTAACTTTTGTCGAGTGGACAAAAGTTAGCGTTCATCCTCCAGCTTCAGTATTTATGTTATGCTAACATAGCTGTGTCGCTAGTGATCATGTAGCACATCATTATAGACCACCTAGTCCATCTTCAGTAACCCTACAAAAGTCACTGCTGTTTGTTTTTTTGTCTTCATTTATGTTGGAAGTGATAGCAGAGCTGTATGTTTTAATTCTTTCAAAAATCTCAGAACATGGTATATCATGTTTAGGTGGAAACTAGCGAGCTAACTTCCTGCTAACTTCTAACTCCGTTAAATTTAATAAATTCAGTTTTCATGGATGCCTGGATGTTAAACTTAATTGTTACACCTGGTAAAGCAGCAACGCTGATCATTTTATTAAAGATGAAAGGATTTAGACAGTTTTTAACTCTCAGTGATGCCACAGTGTTCGTTTGACTTTGGGACCTGAAGCAGACAGAGTTTTGGTCCCAGATTACTCTGCGAGGCTCCTGACTACGGTAGCTGTAATGCTCCGACGATCCACCAAGCGATGCGGCTTCGTAGCTTACGAATGTCGTATTAAAACATATTTATGCACCACATAAAATCGGTTCGAGGTCAGTAAGCACAACCAGAATACATACATAAGGCGCACTGGATTATAAAGCGCACTGTCGATTTTTGAGAAAATTAAAGGATTTTAAGTACGCCCTTATAGTCCGAAAAATATGGTACATACAAATGTCTCCACAGATTAATGCAGAGAAATATTTTATGGTGATGAAGTCAGCATGTTGCATTTGGACCTGCATGTCAAAAAAAGCTGACCAGTTGACCCAGCCTCTCTTTGTGAGGGAAGTTTGGATGGAAACTCTTGATCTGAACTGGAATCATTAACCTGTGCTTCAAATCCCTGCTCTGCGCCTGTAATGATGTTGAATATTAGAGTTAAAAAAGGCATATTTCTGTATGAAAATGAATAGTCTCTTTAGTGTAGACAAAGACACATGTTCCTGCCTTTTTTCCTTTACATACTCTTGTCATATGGTTGCAGTAGGAGTAAAGGAGCAAGTGGCGATAATAGGAAGTAAGAGCCATAGGCTGATGGAAAAGTTAATTAGAGGCCAGGACAGTCATCTCCACCTTCTGACCCATTTCCACCCCTCCCATCATCTCCATCTGCATCTGTCATTCACATTCCCACGACTGCTAATGAGCGTATTCTGAGGCATACATTATGTCTGCAGCTGTACCTTTTTCCCGGTTTAGTGCAGCTCATCTGTTTTTTTTTCTCCATCAGAAAGAGCGAGCTATTCGTTCCCACCATGTCTCCAATTAGAATCCCCTCAATTCATGTTTCTATCATTTCTCCCTCTTCTCTCTATCCTCTTGTTTCTCTCATCTGCCGGTGTTGGAAGCCGGTTGTAAAACAGCGTGCCTTATCCAAATGGAGACGAGCCCTGCGGTCACCGTAGTTTTGTTACTGAGGCAGAGTCACATTATTCTCTTTAGTCTGCTTGTGTGTACGCTTATGTGTGTATATGTGTGTTTTGAGGCTGTGCATGACATTAGCCTCGCAGTCACAGGTAATGATCTCATATCCCCGGTGGTGACTGGAGGCACACAAGGAGAATTATATACACACACACACACACTGTGAAAGGGAAAGATGTGGAAAAGAGATTGGTATTGTAATGGTACTCTAATGGGTTACCTGACAAGTGCTTTTTCTTAATGTTGTATCCCTCTCTCCCCCCTTCCTTTTTTCTCCCTCGCTCTCTTCTACAGGTGCATTTTCCCTCTTTGAGGAGCAGTGATATGGACACCAGGTGTGGTGACGCTAAGGTATGCATTCACTTCTGAGAGCACACACACTTGTGTGCTTTTAACACGTTATGAGAGGCGCTGCCCTCTCATCTTATTTGTTCAATTCTACCTTTTATTCAGAAAGTTGACCAAAAATGTGACACTTTGACAGAACGCTATGCACTGTGTAATACACTTTAGTGTCTGTGTGAATACAATACCCTGTGTGAAGCACTCAAATATCCTCAGTGAATGATAAAGTATGTCAGATGCACATACCATGTCTTGTTTACAGTTCTTTGTTTTGCATTTTGCTGCAAAGCTTATATTTGTTACTCTTTGTTATTGATTATGGAAAATGACTATTTTCAATTTACTGCTAACAGTAGAGTAAACTCATACTAAATGCTATAGACAAATTAGTACCCCAATAAAGCATCAGACATCCATGGATGTTGTTGTCTGGACTAAATGTGGTCAGCCACTCACAGTCTTTAAAAATATGCCCCTTTGCTTTTAAATGTGGCAGTAAATGGAAAGGTGAAGAGTTTTGACAGAGACCTAAACAGAACTATAATTTTAACCATAAATTCATGCTTACACACAGTAATTTTCCATTGATTATAGGGCTGAAAGATGCCTAAATGGTACTAAGCTTTCAGAAATGGGTTAAACATTGTTTCAAAACTGAAATTTTAATATGTGTACAGATCACAACTAGTTGTTGTTTTTTATTTTGTTTGGTTGTGAATTGTTGTGATCTGATATCCACACAATGTCGGCTCCAGGTACACGTACAAATATTACTAATGGCAGCTTATCTTTTTTTCAACTATGAAAAGTACATGTAAGTGTTGTTCCCAAATGCTTAGGTGGAACAGTGGTGAACTGGTAAGCAATGTGTCATATGACATACTTGATGCCGCATGGATAAAAATCAGCCAAAGACACGGCGAAGAACTCATGTATTTAAGAACAACGTTCCATCATTTCCCATTTTTATCTCAACTTCAGTGGAATATCTTTCAATACTAAAACCAAAAAATGCTGTTTATCAAACAATTTCTGATACATGAAACTGTAAATAAACAGCACAGTGAAGGTGGTCCTCATCCTAAAACATTCCCCTCCCTCAGTACTCCACACATGCAGAGGAGTTCAACCTGGATAGCCAGCCAGCAAAATGTTAATGCAGACGGCTTTTCAATCTGTCGCGATGATGCTGTATTTAATGTGATCCATTGACGGTTTCTTGTAAACCTAGTTTTTCATAGAGCTTTTAATCAACACTTAATTGTTTACGAATGTGCTACAATATGATAATTCAAAGAACAGACATAGTTTGACATCTTCAAGAAAAGAATTCATGAAAAATAATCAAAGTTAGATAAATCGCATCTGTTTTTTACATATTAATTTAGAAGTTTCAAAGTTTTTGGAAGCATAAAAATTAATAAGAAGAAGCAAAGCATAAAAGTTTTGAAATTAGGTTTTCACATGCTGTACCACACATAGGAATTTCTTTTTCTAAATATCTTTTCAGTGCCCTGCAAAAATGTCTCAATTCTTTTCACGTTTTTAACCAAATCTTTATTTTGTTTAGATGTCTGGACTGTTTTCAAGGAGCTGTTGCTGGGTTGGTGGTGGCCAATTCCCAAAAGTCTGCTGCTGCTGCAAAAAAAAAAAAGAAAAAGGAAAAATGAATGACCCAAGAAAACCCAGAGGAAGGGGGGAAAAGTGTCATGAAGGCACCTTTTGCAAAAAATCTGAGCCTGCTTTTGAAAAATTAGTTCTGGATGCTAACATTACACTTTATACTAACCCAGGTTATTTAGCTGGTGCCAATTTGAATATAGTTTCAATCAGACAAATTATACCTGCTGTTAGATTTAACATTTCTTTAGATTTGAATCCACCTGCTATCAGATTAGATGTTTTTTTTTCTCTTCTTGCAGCCTCTCACCCCCCTCAGACACACAATGATGCCCTTATATTCCTGGCTCTCAATTTTTCTATTTATACCCACTGAGATGAGCAATGAGCCCCAGGCATCCCTCACTCACTAACCAAAGTACACGTTGACTCACACTGGCACAGAAACACAATTTCTCCCTGAAACACAAGTATACACGTGTTTTGAGTTAAAGTTGAGGTGGAGGGTACAGAGTTTCATCAGCTGTGTATCTGGCCATATCTACTAAAGTAATGCAGTTAGCAATAGTGTGTAGCCTCAGAAAACACAGAGAACTGGAGTTCCTGCTGTGTCCTTGCTTTCAGCATTGTGCTTCACAGCATCAAAAGGAAAAGGCATTCTAAAAACCAATACCATTTTCTATTCTGCAATTTTTTAAACCTGCCTAGGTTTGTAAACATGAAAATGCTATAAATAAAAGAGACAAGGCAGTCTTGGCAGAGCCATCAAGAGACATAATCCTGAAACAACTTTGGGATGTGTTTTCATTACTGTCACAAAGCACAATATTTGCATTTTTTTTTAATTCAACAGTGTAAGCAAATTTTATATTAATCTATAAAGTCACTTGACATTTTTTCTGAATCTGACACACAGAAAAGAGTGAGAAAGACACTGTGGGGTTAATACCAGTGCTATAAAGGAAACCTGTTCTGAAGTGTGTGTCTAGTAATTAACTGCGGCAATCAAAAAGCAATTAGCAGCAAACCATTAACCTGTTGTTTTTTTGTGACCTCAACTAAAAGGTGTGTTTATCACATTAAATACACGCCTGCATGCCTACATCTGCACATGTCCAGACATACTGGACAAGCTATCAAGCACAGAGGGAAGCAAAGAAAGCTTGAGTACTACTGTGTAACTGAACCAGTAAAAATGAATGAAGACAACATCTATGAGACTCAGCCTATTCTGCATTATTTACAATATTGAGCATGCACTAAAACTGTTGTCAGCTTGACTATCCAAACTTCACCTGTTATAATAGGATACTCACTAACAAGTGAGCATTTTAACTCTTCAGTACAGCTTGAGGTTGCAATCGTATGCCAATATAATGGTATAAAAACTGATGATTTTTTTTTTTACATATATTTGCTCATTGTCAGTATTTTAAAAAAGCATGTAATGTAAAAACCATAAATTAGTATTTTATATTTATCAGAAACTGCTATATTTATCAGAAAACACAATATCTATAAATGTGCTTTTGTTTTTGTGTGTATATTAGAAATATTTGAGATAGCAGACAGCAGTAGACACATTGCCAGTATAGGAGAATGTCTGACTAGCAGGTGCTTAATATGTTTGCTCCATATTCAGTTAGAAATCAAATAAAAGGCTTTTTCTTGAATAATTTTCATGAACACAAATAAACAGAAAAATAAATCAGAGCTGCAAAACAGTCTACAAAACTGATGGAAATTAAAGCTTCACTGACAACTTAATTCATGGACAAAACACATCAGCTCATGCTAATGTTGCTGGTAATGTTATCACCACTGCGCCTGTCACTTAAAATCCTGTTAATCTTTTCCTGCTAATAACCTTCTTTAATTACTTCCCAGGCCCAAATTATGTTCCTATTATGATACATATATACATGCATATAATATTTAAGCATGGGGTTTGTGTATTTCTATGCTTATTTTCTCATTTTTTGAAAACTCTTATGCAGGGGTGTCAAACATAAGGCCCAGGGGCCAAAATTGGCCTGCCAAAGACTCCAATCTGGCCCACTTAACAACTTTAGAATATATGAAGTACATGAATATATGAAGTACTTTTAACTGTCTTTTCACATGTTTTGCAGCTGTTCCTATTGATAAAGCCCCCACCACCACCACGAGTAAAACTGGTGAATTGGTATCAATCCATAACATAACATTAGTATCACAGATATAAACTAATCTGAAAACCTGGTTTAGGGTGTCTAGACTGAAAGTAAAGTGAGTTTAGGATGGTGGTAGGGCTCATAGCTGTTATTATAGAGGGATGGGATACCCTTTCCCCCCCCTCGTTCAAGGTAGCTAGAGGGCATCTATGTGTGTAGATTCCCATGTCTGTATATGCAAATGTTTTAATGAAACATGATGAAATATGATGGAAGCTTTCAGAGGCAGAAGCCCTCAAAGTTACACATCCTGATAAAAGCATAAATGTGTGACATTTCTGCCTCACGTTGTTGTGTTTAACCCCCTGCAGGTTGGTGCACATGCACAGACGCGCTCACACACAAACCAAATCATCCCAAGTCAACTACTCGAGTCAACCTTGTTCTGGTGTTGAGAGTGCATGAGAATACATACGAGCCACTCACCCAGCTTTGAGGTCACTGCCCCAAGTGCTCAGATTACCACAGACACCACCGGTCACTTCACCTTCCACTTCTTGTCAAGCTCCTCTCTCAACCACTCTAGGGGGCATTTCCCATGTTGATACTCTGCACAGATGTTCATGTATACTATACCAGCCACTTTATTATAGCATTCCATGTATGCCTTGCCTACTCGCATCGTGCACCTTGCTGTTATGTGCTGAATTATCTTAAGGGTATCTTTGCACCGCCTGCACCTGGGGTCTTGCTTGGTGTGGTAGACCCCAGCCTCTGTTGATCTCATGCTCAGAGCTTGTCTCTATGCTGCCATGATTAGTGCCTCTGCGCTGTTTTTCGGTCCTACCAACCATTAGTAGGATATTTCTATAACAGTCAATATATATATTCCTTTCTGATCTATTTTCCATCTCAAAAAGCCATCTCTCCTCATCTCCACATGCTCTTTTCCTCCCTTCACATCTGTCAGGTGTTTGATATCCTGATACATCTGAGTTATTGAAGAGTGGCATGCTTTGATAGCTGCAGTTGAACTGTGATATTTCATCTTCAGAAGAGGTTCCAGTGTCATATCTCCATGCCATCAACCTCTGCTATCCCTCTATCCCTCTCACTTTTTAGTTCCTTCTTTCTGACACACACACACACTCGCACGCACACAACTCTGGATGTGTGGCGAAATACAGGAGAGAGTTGATGAGATAGGTCATTGTATCCTTGTGTGTACGTTCGGCTCATCACTTAATCTTGTTTTGTTGAGACCCATCTTGTGTAGATGGGTCTCTCAAATTCACCTCCAGACATATTGATGCCTTGTCAGAGGAGACTGTGTCATTCATAGGTGTCAAGTGATTGTAACAGTTTTATTGTATAGTCATGTGACCACAGTGGGCATATTTGATTGCAGTATAGAGGTACAAGACTTCGAACACATGGCTACAATTGGCTCTTTAACAAGTGAAACAACTTGTGTTCAGCAGACACACAAATAATAATCACTCAACTCCTTTTCTGTTGGGTTGGGTTATTCCATCTCGATGGTAGTGCATCTATAACTGACACCACTGACATCACATCTCTGTTGAGTTGTGATAAGATATGGTTTGACCTTCTATGCAGAAATATCCCCAGTCACAGCTTATGTTTAACCCTGAATCTGAATTATAGCAGATCAACATGTTAGAGGCCTCAAGGTTCTACCCAAGCTTTTGCTGAACTGACTGTCCATAGTACCACTGTACTGTGTAGCGTTTACATCAGTTCAGCTCTGCAGAACTATGCTCAGGCAATTAGAGAGCTGCTTTTGTTGCCTTTAACGAGTTTGACCAGTTTTGCTGATAATATGCACAAATTTCCATTCTTTCTGCGCTTCATTTTTTCTTTCCCTTTTTATTTTTGGTCTCTGTCCCTATTTTTCTTTTTTCCTCTCCTATCTCTTTCTTTGTCCCCTTGCTGAATATGTGTGAATTAGAGAAATCCTAATCCTCTGAAATAAATATTCTTTTTGAACAGTACACTGGAGCTGACTGTCAGATTATATCCATCTGGACATTCCCATGGATTACCCTAAAAGAGTTGTATGCTATCTACTGATTTAGCAGCATCCAGTGCTTGGCTGTAGCAGGGTACACTACAAGTCAAATGAATTTAGAATACAAAATATGAGTCAAAGTTACAATCTAAATATCTAGTAATTAACAGACAGTTACATTCTTCAATCAACAGAGTACATGAAGTTATTACTTTTTAAAGTCTGCTGTCATCATAAAGAATACTTATAGTTTAGTTGAATGCAGGTCTAATTATCTATTGCTACTGCACCTACTTATACTGCCTACTAGTGACATGCAGTGACTTTTGCAAGCTGAAAGAAATACTGTTCCCCAACTGTTTGACAAAATATACTGTACCAGATTAAAAAAAAATATGTTGCCTGTCTTTTGTTCTTCTATATAAGCTGTGATGAGTTTGAAAGGTGAAGCCAGTTAGGAGGTACCTTAAACCTGTATTCTGTTCAATGGCCAGTAACCTTTTGATATTTTTATTTTAAGATGAATTTTTGCAACGCAACAAAGTGAAAGCGAAATTTTCTGTGGAACTATAAATTTAGTTTAATTCTTATCTGGTCTGCTGGTTTTTATGGGAACTTGGTGCTACGTAAACGCTAATCAAAACATCGTCATTAGATAAACTCTTTTTTTGGCATCAGTGTAGTACAAATTTCAAAGCGTTAAATATGTTGTTCACTTTGAGCAATCTGACTCAATACATTAAAGATAGCATTTAAATGAATAAATTCTGTAATATGTACTGAAATACATTTTAAAGTAACACTCCCAGCACTTCCCACATGAGGAATTATCTGTTCAACCAAGCTGAGACAGACGGACAGAGACTGAGAGCAGAGAAAGGTAAGCGAGAGAAGAGATACTGAGGGAGGATGATACGGCAAAATGGGCAGAGATACTGAAGTGTGGGAAGGAGATAGAGAGGAGGGCTCTGCATAGATAGAGAGAGCTGACTACAGTTAGCACAGGGAGCGAAAGGATGATGTTAGGAGAGAGTGGTGAGGCACTGCATGAGGTTATATGATGGGGTGAAAAGTTTAGGGAGAAATGTGAGGTGGAGAAGGAGTATTTATTATTCAAATGAGGTTTAGAAGCACAGGAGTAGATTTATGAACAATATAAATATGTCCCTGTGAACTTCATGAGAGCTACTAACATTTTACCCATTTTATAACCACAAAGCTTGCACGATATTCAGTCACTCAGCATCACATTGTCACTCCTGGTCAAATGTCAGTATCTCTTGGCTTGAAGATCTAACCAGTAATCATAGAAAGAACATGAAGGATTGATAGTAATGAGACAAAAAATAAACGACAAAAACACAGGTCGCGTTCATGGGGATGTGTTACTTGAGGTTTCTGTGAGATGATAAAATACGATTGACATCCCTTTTAGAAGCTAAAACTTGCGCAGTGGCTATAAAAAACAACTGTGGATGGTGATAACATTTATATTTCATGGCAATAGCCAAAAATAGAATCCAAGTATTGTACCAGGAATATGCATTTTAATATATCCATGTTTTTTTCTTCTTTTAGGAGACTCTTCTGTTACCATCATATCTGTACCTTTGTTCTGGCCTAATTTAGATTATTAATGCTAGTCTCTGCTAGTCTCACACTAGTCTGAACACATCTTAAGTAATGGCTGTAGTTATAATTTGAGAGTAATCCAATCGTTCTTTGTTGATCTAACAGATAAAGCAGTCCTCTCTATTTCTTCACTTTCTCAAACAGTTAATTTGCATGTTTTGAAGAAAACTTTGAAATAATCCAAAAAGATATAGAATTTATTGCACTTAAATAAATATATATGTGTGAGTATATGTGTAAATCTATGTGTAGGCATCGGTGGGGTATATATCTCTTTTCAAAGGAACAGTGATATTAAGAACTAAAGGAAGAAGAGTGAAGAAGTCTGAAGCTAAATTGTTATTCTAAGCAAAAAGGACTTTTTCTGCATCTGAACCCGGCCAGACTGAAGTTTTCTAAGGGGTATGCGTCTGGGTGAAAAAACACTTTGCGAAAACTGCACCAGTTCTATCCGAAGCACAGTCAAGCAAACCACGTTACCCACAATATCATGTGTATAAGCCTTTTGCAGAGATAGAAAAGCACATTTGAAAGTCCTGTAAAGAGAAGACTACTCAGTAATGATTTCCTGGGATAAGCAGCAGTCGCTAAAGTCCTTCTCAGGAGGTGAAACAAAGGCCAAACCCTATTTAACTGTTCTAGTGACAGTAGATAATTGGAAAAGTTTGTTAATGAATTGGAACAGAAGGGTACAGCAATGGAAGGCTTTCTTTACAGAGGTTAACAGGAGAAACAATGACGCTGCAAGATACACTATGTGAGAAAAATATTGGTCCACACCTTTTAATCTTTGAGTTGAGGTGCTTTCAATCCAATGGCCACAGATGTATAAAATTAAGCACCTAGCCATGCAGTCTGCTCTGACAACCATAGTGACTGGGTTGTTCAAAAGAGCTTATTGAATCTGAATGTGGTACTGTAAGAGGATGTCACTGCTGCACGTCTTCCCTTCCAGATATTCCTCGAGTGGCTGTAAGTGGTATTATAGCAAAGTGGAATTGTTTAGGAACCACAGCAACTCAACCACAAAGTGATAGAACATATAAAATTACAGAGGAGGGCTGCTGACTGCTGAGGCACACGATGCGTAAAAGTCGCCAACACTTTGATGACTTTTGAGTTCCAAAAGTCTCATAGCGTTAACATCAACACAGAAATTGGGCACCGTGAGCTTCGTCACATGGGTGTCCATGTCTAAGCATGCTGTTGGAAACATTCTCCTTCACTGGATGGATTACTTTCTGAGTGAGTGAATGCTCTGCCATTTTCTTTGTTTCTATGTGATCGTGGAACTGCATCATGCATCATGGAACTGGCAATCCCCTGATCATTCTCTGAACTGGGTTACTTTGATAAAAGCTAGCATTATTTGTATTGCAATAATGTTTTCGAAACATGGCAAGATCATGCTACGCATGACGTATGAAGTGGCAAAAACAAATGCTAAGATGTTCTGAAATTAATTTGTCTGGAAAAAATACTTTTAGACCTTTTTGTTTATTCCTAAGTAGTATTTTTTTAACATATTCCACACTATGCTTGTGTCATACTCTTACATTAAAATAAAGACCTCTATCTTTGTTTGAACACGGAAGAGATTTTAGGTGGAGGAGTGCCGAGTGTCTTCCAGTGTTTGCAGAGATCAGAGGAATCGTGTCCGTGCTGAAGCTCCTAAACTCCCCACAGAAGCGCAACACATTTGAGAGTAGGGGATGATGATTTAAGGCCAGAGACTGGGGGAGAAAGCGAGAAGATGAGGTGCAGGAATAAAAAAGTAAAAGGGAAGGATTAAATGAGGACAGGCTGCACAAGATTAAGGCTTATGGGAGACTGGAGGAAAATCATGCAGCTGAAAAATATGATTCAGTCAGCTCAGTATAGTTGCATCACTCTTATAATTACATTTTTTTTTGTCAGTCTTATACTAATTAATCAACAACATTAAGGAAGATGAATTTTCTGTCTTTAGGACACTTTTCTTTCATTTCTTCAAAACTTTGAACTTGAACTTGAAAACTTTAAGTGTGTGCTCCCACTCTCTGAACAGGAAGGTTAGACACCATGGTGAATCTGCCAAGTGCATGACTCAGAAATGATTTGGGCTGCATGACTTAACTGTGGGTGGTTAACCAATCAATAGTCTGTGCTGAATGACTGGGTGATGACTGGCTGGTGCATTCATGTTTCGGTGAGTGGGTTTTGTATGCCAGCAATACTTGGTGTGCAGAAAAAGAGTTGATGTGTGATGATGGTGAATTTTGGACAGTACAGTCATCTTAAAACTTGCCTCTAAGCTACATCCAGTGCTGTCTGTTCCAACAGTGATGCAGCCTCTCCATTCACAAGGACTTTGTTTCCACGTGTCTTCATTTTAAACCTAAATCCACCAGTAAGCTCCTCCTCCACACTCATCCACTTTTTTTTCTTTCTTTTTTTGTGGTCATTATAGTTCTGTAATAGACATTTTTAAATCCTTCACCATCACCCAGTGCTTCTCTTTTTCTCCTCTTCACTCCTACCTCCCATCTCCCCTTACTCCTTGAAAGCTGGAAATCAGGACAGTTCAGCAGCGGAGGGGTTAAGATGAACCCAGCCTTGTGATTGGCTGCAGGCCGGCGGTCTGAACCAGCCTACAGATAGAGGTAACCAGGCAACCTCAGAGAGAGAGAGGGAGAGGAAAGAAGAGGGGGGCATAGGACCGAGGAGCGGAGAAAAAAAAGCGCTGAAAGAAGCCTGGCATAGTTTTGTAAGGATTGTGGGAAAAGATGTAAGGAAGCTCGCACGCGCTCTCTCCGGCATGGAAAACTGGATTACTCTCCCTGCTGAAACACACTGTGGATGTCTGAATAAACCAGGAGGGGATTCACGGGAATGAATGGAGACTAAAGCCTTTTCTGAAAATGGGAACTAACAGTGCTCTTTTTCGCAGTAGTGCAAAGGTAAGTGCGTCAATGCAAACAGCCCGAATGGAAACGAACAGAACAAGTGGCAAATTTCGTCCTGTGCGTAAGGTCCTGCCAGCGTGTACTTTTTAGATCGCTGTGTGATAGTTGAATGTGATCAGAAGCCTGTGGATTCTGTGTGCTCTGCCACTGACACTGCAATGAATTATCTATTGCTGCTGCTGCTGCTGGTGCATCGGGATTTTAGCGCATGTATGTATGTGTGTGTTTGTGTGTGTGTGGATTGAAGCTTGTGGGGGGAGTGACCCTCTCAGAGAAATAGTAGAGGGAGGCTGTGTGTGTGCTGTAAGGCGGGAGGGAAGACAGCGGTTTGGTGCATTTGGCGTGTGTAGTTTTACGGGGCGTCCCCACACTCGGAGATTCCGCAACAGATTTACGCGCTTAACGACTATAAAGTGTCGAAACCATAAGTTTTATTCCTTTCTCTCTCTGAAACACACGTGTTTCCTACCCCACTGGGGCAAAATTTGACATAGTAGTGCCCTGACTTTATAGTTACCGTATTATACTTTGTGGGATTTTTCTTGGAGATAGCTTTTTACGTGTCTTTTGTGACCTTACTGTGATTGACTTTTTTTTTTTTTTAAATAAACAAGTTTATAAAAAAAACAACTTTTTAATTCTCTTCTGTTTCTGATGTATTGGCGTTTGTCCACGTTTTAGAGGGCTGTCTCACAATAGAAGGGGTATGAAATGTACTGAAACGCAAAACATGATGAGATTCTGTTGATGAAGTGAAAGTGTAGAAATCCATGCAATGGTGTGTGAGCTACAGATGGTCCTCAATCACTAGGTTTTGGTTGATAGGGTAAGAGAGAGGGCGACAGATCCAGGGGAGGAGAGTTGAATGGGCAACCCGGTCAGGTTGCTTTGGGGGGGCCCAGGATCCGCTGCAGCTAAAAGCTGCATTAATCATGAAACCGTGGCGCTCTGCAGACCCTCACTCTCTTCTCTCTCCCTGTCTGGCGCACAAGCTGCATCAGCTTCATATACATCGTAGTGTATTGCTTTGATGTAGCTCGTGTAACTGGTTTATGCCATTGTGAATACTTGTTTTATACCCATGTTTCAGATTATATTTTTCTTGCGATACAGTCATTAGGGATATGGTAATATCAGTGCGTCATGGTTGGTCCAACCCAAGCCCATCTCCGTGTATATGTTTACCCAACAACTGCTCTTTTATTGTCAGGTGCTGTCAGTTTACTTGAGTATTTTGAATTTATGGTGCTCTGCTGTACTGCATTTCAGATGGAAACACTTCACCTATTATGCCACTCCTGATACCTGTTGTTAGTTCACAGATAAAATGCCCACACCAGACCAGTGCCAATTTTTAAATAAAACTTGCGACATGCTACTTTTAGCTCTAAACGTTTGAGTGACAGACTATTTTACTGGAGTTTTGAGTAAAAGATTTGGATACTTTTTCCTCTTCTGCCAAACAGGCCTACTTCTGCCTGTATAGACCCAGCTGGCGACTCCAGGTTGTCATAGAAACCCTCAGAGTATTGTGAAGAAACTCAAAGAAAACACTGTTGAAGGCTCTCTTTCTTCCTCTTTCAATTCTCAGCTCCGTCTGTCCCATGTACAGCCTCCCTTTTGCCTATTCTCAGTCACTTTTCAGAACCCAGGCTGCCTCCTGCAATTTTAGTTTTTATGTGTACTCGATAACGGTAGACAACGCTCCTGAATGAATGTTGGACTAAATCTTAAAGAGAAAAGGGTTCTCTAAGTTTATGTAGTCTTAAAGTCATGAAATCTTTGGAAGCTGGAGCTTACTGTTCTGTTCCTAAAGCGTCTCACTGCCTTTGTAAAAGCTGGCTTGTAGCTGATTTTGTATCTCAGTTGGAAAACCTTCTTTTCACCCCATTGTTTTGTGATCTACAGAAACTCTAGCAACACCATGTAAATCACTGCATAAAATCACAAACTGTCGGAAAATAAAGCACCATCTAAAAAGGACTGCAATGAGCTCAAAGTCTTGCTTTAACTGTGCATCGTGTGAAGTTTAAATGGTACGACTGCTATCACAGAGAAATGTTGAGGCCTTTGTGTAGACCTGGCTGTTTGCTGATCACTGAGCTTTAGTTCAAGTACAACTTAATTTGCTTTTAGCTGCAGGCGGGTAGACCACAAAGTTTTTGTGTTGGCCAAAAAATAATACATAGTGAGGTATTTTTTAATTAGTTATGTTTCACATTATTATACTGAAGCACCATCATGAGAGGTGAAAGGAGTAAAGGTAATATAGCATACAGTATGTTAGTCCATTTGTTCTTTGTAATGAACAGAGCTTGACTTATAATTCACGTTGTTGCCTTTTTTGCCGAGGCACCCCAGTGACACTTGTTGCTATGGATACAATTCAACATCACAATAAAGTGACAGCCCATTCAAGTTACCTGCTGGATGTGACAGAGGCTGTGTGTGTCTCAGTGGCATTTCGTTAAATTAGCTGTGGCGAAAACAATGAGCTGGCAGCTGCAGTGGAATTATACTAGTGCATGTGGATAACTAACATTCATCAAGTTCCCTGCCTTCATTATTTTCTTTTCCTGTTTGACCTGGAAACTTGAGGGGAGAGTCCCCCCCCCCAGCTTTATATCTTATGTCACAACACAAAATAATTCCCAATTCTATATTGTCTTTAGGACTAGTTCATACTCAGGTTTAGTTACTCTTGGGTCTATTTTGAACCAGTATGTTTAAAAAGGGACAGTTTCATTAGAATTTAAGATTGTGTAGTAGTAAAATTAATATGCATGTACTAGTTTGGTCTGCTTCCTAGGTAGATATCCCAAAAACAAATATATTATTCAGTTAAAAGGTGAAATTGTGTAAATGAAATTTGTGTTTGACCTTTCCCAAAGCAATGCCAGCTTTTACACACAGCTCTTCTTCAAGTCTTTTTGTCTATTGCCAAAGGAAACAGCTTTCCTTTGATAGCTTTTAGACTCTCTAAAACACCCCAGATGGGACTTACACAGTCTCTCTCTTAGGAAGCCACTGCCTTTCAATTAATGCATTACTGTCACTGGAGCTTTTCCACCTGTAGAACTGTAAATTAAGTCAAGTCCATCGGAGTATCTCAGTGCCGAAAGCCGGGTTTGATTTCCTTACACTATGAGCTTCTAATATTATGTTTGAAAGAACTTTAAGACGAACTCCTCCCTTTTTCTTAGGTTTAAACCGTTGTCAAAGGTATAATCTTAAATAAAATAAAACCCTGCTCATTCTTATATTTACTTTTCTGTGGTATATTAAACAGGTGGCAACATGTTAAGTAAGGGTATTTTTTCAGTAGGGCTTCCACTGTTTCACATGGAGGGAGGGGGGAGAATTGAGTGGCTCTTGGCTGGGTGCCCTTCTCATTGATCCACTTTCTGCATGTGTGTTTGTGTGTGTGATCGCAGTCTCATATAATTAGCATTGAGAATATCTTTACAGCCCACTGGGACTCTATGTGTACGTATGTACCCTATTTCTTGCCATTTATTAACTATGAAGAAAACTGAGAGTGTGTTTGTGTCTGACAAATCAATATCCACCCAGACAAACACATTTTTAAGCCGTATGTGCACAAAGCTGTCATTACCACCAATCATGACTACCTTTTGAACGCAAACAGCCAAACTAAAGCACATTACACGCATGCACACCCCCACAGAGGGCCTGTGAGTGAGCAGGGCAGTCCATCCAGAGGTTCAGATCAAGCTGCCAACTAATCTGCCTCTGCAGTCTGTAATCTTCTTAAAACACTCGCAATCTGTCCACAGCACTGGGATTAGCATCTGCAGAGACAACAATGCACTTTCACTGTCCTTATATTTGACCACAAAAAGACTGCTTTATGGGTTTAGCATCCTCTGCTTTGCTCTGAAATGGGATCAGTAGGAAAAAAGAATGCTGTCTGTTATTTCCGCTTTTTACTTGTATGGGTTGGATCGTACCTGTTACAGGTCAGTTGGGATAATGCATATCTGTAGGCTTAGAGGTTTTTTCACACCAATAGCTTGCTGTGGGGAAACAAAGACACATTTTCTTTGTAAAACTGACCTGTTTTAAAGTGCACAAGGAAAGTTTGTAGTCCAGGATGAACCACAGAGGACTCACTCCTACAGACCAACAAAACATATTCTGCTTTAAAAAAACTGAACAACCATGCTATTAACCTTTTTGGTGAATCTTATCAAGTCCTTTTTAACCCTTTCTTTATCATTACTTCGTCCTTTCTTAATCTGTTTTTGATTTTGCATCCCTGCCCTGTTCAGGGTCTACCCTATCTCTCAGTCTGTATTTCATTATTTCTCCTTCCCTCTCTCTCCCTCCATCATTCTCTTTCTGTAGCATAGCTTCAGGGATCCTCTTGCTTCAGATAAGATGCTGATTATGGAACTAAGGCTCTTGAGTTCCTCTTTTTTTCCCTGCTTACATTCACATCGACATTAGCATTTCTCAGCATCATTATCACATTGAATCC
>NW_005187447.1:944826-949342 GCF_000239375.1 Pundamilia nyererei
TTTATAGGAGGCATTTTCAGGAGGTGAAGACACACATACACATGGGGGCGCGGGCACACACACAGACTGAAGTCACAGCACATTAACACTTCAATTAATTCAAAAAATTACAGCGAAATCTTGGATATGCTTAACACACACACACACACACACACACACACACACACACACACACACACACACACACACACAGCAGTGATGTACGGTGCTCTATGCCTCAGCAGACCCCAGCAGTATTACATGCGCCTTATGACATTTTAGGTGCTGGAGAGAGCACAACAAACAAAGCATCGCAAATTACATTTTAATTTGCGATGCTTTGCCTTTTACTCAGGCATATACAAAGGAGCAGAGATGCCTCGTTTTGTACAATATTCTTTATTCAAAGAATACAATAGATAATGAATGCGTCTATGGTGTGAAGGGAGCATGGGAGTGGGCCCTTAGATTTGCTGAGGGGGGTTGCAAGTGACTCTTCCCTGTGGATCGGCTCCACTGACTTCCACACTCACTGGGAGACTGCAACAAAGTTAGAGAAAGAAATAGACAAAGACAGGAGTGGAAAGATGTTTTCCTCAGAGGATTGCCTCTTTGTATTTCTCCTCCTATTTCTTTCTCTCTTTTCCCTTCTCATGATTTCTCTCCATCTGCGCTTTTCTGTTGCTGCTCACTAATGAATTTTTAACCGTCCCATGATTCTCTTCTTTGTTTCTCTCTTACTGTTGGTGTTTGTAAAGATTAGGCGTAATTCAATATCCATCATCATACACCGTCTCCTCCATGAAATTCACAGTGATGTTTCATAGCATGTTTACTTATTAAAGCAGGAAGCTGTGTACCAGTCATGTAAAGGTGCTATATCCTGTCTGACCCTGTCTGAAAGACAAAGTGCTGGTAACCTAATTAAATTCCTCGTAGGACATGTTAGGATTGCTTTGCGTGCTAAACATCTGTTCTAAGTAGATGAAATGGGAGGTAGAGTCTGGCATCTGTGTCTAGGACAGAAGAGTTGTTTCTGGGTTGGAACCATAGTACTGGCTGCTTCCCTGGAGCACCTGGTGCCTGGCTCATATAGTGCTTGCTGGGCTTAGAGGAGAGGGTGGGTGCCCAGATGCTCCTGCGTTCAGCCTGCAGAGCTAAAACTGAAGTATGCTGCCACACTAGCATATACTCATGCGTGCCACACATGCACCTCCTGCTTCAGCTCATAGAGCTCAGCACTTCAGCTTCACAAAAACACATTTGTAAACACTGAATGGAGTCTTATCTAGTTTCATGGATCATGAAATCTGCTCAACCCATAAACCAGGTTCAGTTTCAGTTCAGGTGGAGGCATAAAAATGATCAAAATTGGATTTGGATTTTGCATACAGTATTAATTTCACAGCAGGAAAACTGCTCCAGTGGGGGGTTTTTTTATGTCTTTTTTCTCACTTATGT
The DNA here is from genome assembly GCF_000239375.1 of Pundamilia nyererei. NCBI lineage: Eukaryota > Metazoa > Chordata > Actinopteri > Cichliformes > Cichlidae > Pundamilia > Pundamilia nyererei. Next base: position 946,267 of record NW_005187447.1, read on the forward strand.
GTTGTACTTATAGCCAATCTTTTGCAAAAATCGTTTCAGTTTGTAGATACTACTCAATAGGAAAACTCATAAAAAAATCATGATAACAGACAAAATGTTTATTCATGAAAAAAAATTAACTGAAGCATCAAAGAAAAGAAGCTCAGAGGAGGTTAAGGTGAAGCTTACTAGTGTAAATGATTCTGCAGAGCTGTGAGTGGTCATTTAATTGCATAGCTTTAACGGTTTATCCTCTGTGCTGACTCATCAACAACTTGTACATCTAAGAACAAACAGACTTGTAGAAAATGTGCTATCGGTTACTTTTTCCATTTTGTAATGAAAAAAAGTTGTTTGAGGGGTTTGCAATGTTGACCTTGTGTACAAAAATAAAATTAAGTGTTACAACCTTAGGTTAATTGCAAATGTAGAGTGAAAATGTTGCAAATTGCAGTTATGTGATATTTTGCAGGATTTGCCTTCGTGCTCTCAGGTGGTTTCTCTAAATAATAATAATGGATTGCATTTATATAGCGCTTTTCAATGCCACTATTCATTCACTCTCACATTCATACACTGGTGGAGGCAGCTACAGTTGTAGCCACAGCTGCCCGGGGGCAGACTGACAGAGGCGAGCCTGCCATATCGCGCCATCGGTCCCTCTGGCCAACACCAGTAGGCAAGTAGGGTAAAGTGTCTTGCCCAAGGACACAACGAGCAGGACAGAGAGCCCAGGGGTCGAACCGGCGACCTTCCGGTTACAGATGCGATTCCCAAACCCCTGAGCCACGGTCGCCCCGTTAAGCTAGTTCTGCCTCTTTTATGTCAGTTGAACGGAGGGAATGGATGGGTGGATGGAAAGGTAGGGAGTGAAATAGGTCAGAATGTGACTTAAATATGTTTGTGTTTAACCCTTTCATGTATGAATTATGACAACCTCAATCTTCATTTTTTTCTTAAATATTTTTATTCATCTCTATGCACGAAAAAAAGATTTTGGAGCTTCATTTTTCAACCATGTATTTTTCAAAGAGTTTTTTACATGTCTACTTAAGTGGACAACACTGGCTGACCAGTGGGTGACAGGGTATGGAGTGACACATCAGTGTCCAATGTAGTGGTTTATGTGCAAGTATACCATCAACACTGACACAAATACAAGAAAACAGCTATCCACTGTAGTGACCACTATGAGTAAAAGGGTTAATAACTGTCTGTAAGATGTAAAATGCTTATTTTTGTAACATTGGCTTATATACATTTAACAAAATGTGGCCTATTTTGAGACAGACTGTTAGATTAAGCTAACTGGGAGCCTCACGGGAGAGTGAACTTATAGAAAGATTTTATAATCAGCCATCTCTTATACTCACTGCCACATTCAGAGCAGATCAGACCATACAGCGGCTGATTTCTATCAGAGGCCTGCTCTTTAACATCTATTAATTAGATCTGATTTAAATGTATGGTTTTTTTTCTTTTTTTTAGAAATATTTTTGCCTTGATTCCTGAGCACGCATGCACCAGTTCCAAAACTGAACCCACTAAGCCCCCACTTCACCATAACAAATCCCAATTTAATCCATGCATGCTGCTTTTCCTTTTGCTCATCAACCAGGCACACGCGCATACGCACACACACACGCACAGAGTGGGGGGTGCAACCAGAGTATAACTAAAGAAGTAGGGTAAATTTAAAACAATACTCGCGTCAGTAGAGGGGATATTGTGCCAATAATGATCGCAAAGAATCACTGCATGTTTTATGCTGCTTTTTCTTGTGTTGATCTTTGCATACTACTGTAGTTCATTATAATGACTTGAACTGAAATAGGGCATCATGTGACAGAATCATAGCGTGTGGCTACTCTTAGGCCCTTAAGGTTTGCCATGTCATTAGGATTGTCTTGGTGGCTTCAAGTTTTGGAAATTTGCAGCATGCATATCACTGAGGCTGTAAAAGGCAGTTTATATTTTATTGCAAAAAGAAAGCGGAGCTCGATAATGTAGAAATCTTTTATTTTTTTGAGATATCACACTTGGCACCACCCACGGACGCTAACCCAGTGGTGCTAATTAAACAGTTCTTCTTTGCCGCTCAGTCAGAATTTCTGCAGTTTAAATGTGAATCCAAATAGATAAAATGTTCCAGAAAGATGGAAAAAAAATTGAGCAGTCATGTAAAAATAGTAAGTGGAAATCTTTATTTTAGACAGATTAAAAACATAGACAAGCAAACATTTCATCTGATCAAACAAATGACGTTTAAAAATAGACATTTTGAATTGATTTGAATTATTTAAGTAACTAAAAATGACATTTCATACATTTGGAAAAATAAGTTCACCTGTGCAGTTTTTGCACCTTCAAATCTAAATCATAAGAATCAGGAATCCCAATCAGAGGTCAAGGATGTGTGGTGTGTGTAGTGTTATTATGCTCAGATCTAAAGATCTCCAACATATTTGGAAGAAACCATTCCCTTGTAAGGAAGTTTGGCAGATTTAGTAGTGCAGTTTTGTTGACTGACTGTAAATATTACAGTTGTTGGTATCAAAATACATGGATCTGCAGTAAGGGTGGGTAACCTTACAGTCCTGCCTCATGTAAATAAGACTAAACTTTCGTACTTAACAAACGCTAAGCAAAGGCTTGAGTAGTTGTGACACAATTACATCTCTCCTCTATCCCAAAAGATTTTCATACGATCTTTTTGACAGTTTCTCACCCCTAATTTGCAATTGGGTTACATAAAATTTGACCCGCAGGGCTGGCGTGCAATAAAAAAGCCCCTGCTGTTCTAAAAAGAACAGCTTATCGTCAAACTGACATGGAACATTTATGAAAGACCAGGTCTTTGGGAATAACGTACTTTAACCAGATAAATAAAAGATAGATTTGATTTGCCACAATAACAGTAAACAAAAAGAGCTTTTCAGAGGATGATCCTCATCTGTATGAAGATTTAAATTGAACTGGAAGTTGACCTTTTAACAGTATGAAGATCTTAAGTACTGCTGAAACCCAATGTAATAGCTCAAGAAAAAAAGGCACAGATTTGAACCTCGTGTACATATTTTGAGGGAGTTTAAAACAC
>NW_005187447.1:949899-950974 GCF_000239375.1 Pundamilia nyererei
TCCCTCCAATACCACAATTTGCACTTTATCCACTTTTAAATGTTGTTTACAGGCATTCGTGTAAGAGGATTTGACCCACAGACACATAAATACACATTAGAGATGAAATGACGCAGTCCTCACTTGACTGCTGAAATTTACAGCTCAAATCAGCTTATAGCCAGTTAGTATGGCTTTGTGCTTTTGAATAAGCTGTGGTTTAGTATTAGTGACTGTGTGCAAATTCATTACAAGCATACAATAAATGAAAACAAAGATGCAGTCTTAATTTATGAAAGCTAAAAGAATAAAATTCTCCATAAAGCAGTTTTAAAAAACTGCAAGCCAGGAGACCCTAAAAAAAGTCTGACGGGAGGAGCTTTGATATTATATTAACTTCTTATGGCCAAGCCACTGGCAGTCAGTAAACAGTTGCATTCTTTTCCAACAGAAACAGAGCACTATGGGCACCCCATTTGAGTCTCCCCTCCACCTGTGCAATTTAAGTCCAGTATTTACTGGTCTGCTGAGAAAAACAAGTATTTCCTTGGCTGGGTATTGGCTTTGCTCTCCAGCAATTTGTCCTTTGGCTATTCAATTTCACACTGAACTCAGGGAAAGAACATCTTGTGTGAACTAGTGGGTTGGTAGTGCTTTATATGAACTGGCATAGTTTTTATGTGTGTGACCAGTAAATCAAATCGGTAAAGCAAAAGCTGCTTAAAGGTGTATAGAACTACAGATTTAGGTGTTTACTTTCAGAGGAATTAGTGGGACTGCCAATCTGTTTATCTAACAGATACTCAGCATATCCACTGTCAATTTAAAAAGTGTCTTCGGCAAACGAACCAAGCATTGGACTTGGATGTAAGATCCAGTGAATAAGTATTAGCAGTAAATATGCACCGAAAGTGAATTTAGCAGATTTAGTGATGCTGCAACCGTGTATGTGTGTGTGTGCGTGCCTGTGTCAGGGACCCTCTTTAAGGACGAATGGAGGATTCAATCACCTGCTCACAGGTCATTTGTGCTTCTTGATCGAATTGGACTGAGCATCTATCAGAGAGACACACTTGACTGGACTGGTGGACACATA
>NW_005187447.1:951033-952697 GCF_000239375.1 Pundamilia nyererei
TATATCAATATAATGGTGCATTTCATGGCTCCCTTACCCCTAGGCCATGACCCTTCTTTCCATCTATCTCACTCTCCTGCTCATTTTTACACATACTCCCCCCCTGCATCCATTCTCAGTATGAGCATTTAGATAGGAAGCCTTCAATTAGCTGGATATGCTTATAGATAATAACTTCTCTGTCAATAGAAGCTGATGGCTGGTGAGTATGATAAGTGATTTTTGGTAATGAGGATGTTAAAAGACCACCCATTCAGCCTTGAGGTCAAGTTCACAGTGTGCGACTGTGTGTATTTGTATGCACACATGAGCTCATAAAACTCGCACCGTAAAGGTGATGGTTTCAATCACACAGCCATGCCAGCCGTGGTGGGACCTGACAGGAATATTTGACAGAGACTCATTTAGAAGTTGTTAATTTGTTCGAGAATGAGTGTGCCACCATATTTGGTGTGTGGTTTTCTGTCATTAACAAAAGCACACATGATTTTTCCTGCACTTGGCAGCTTCACATTGCCCCAGTCTTCTGTGCCAGCTGGTAATAGCACTGGTACTGTAGAATAGATTGTACTTATAAACAGATTTCTTCATTTATCTTTCTTTCTTATACTTTCTTGTGCCATGTTATAAATGTAAGCTGGCAGACCAAGAATGGAAGGGCTATTTTACTGCTTCATACTTCATAAAGCACAACATGGGTTTTAGAGTCGGTGATGAGTCTACAGTCTCATCCTTCTCTTTCCCTTCTCTCTGGAGACTGTGGTCACCTAGAGAAAACAGACGCTTACCTTGGCCTTTGGTGTAAATCGCCCCTCAAATGAGTTCTTACCGTGATCCCCTCACATTGCCTTGGATGACAGCTCTCTTGAGGGAACAATTTAATGATCCCTTGTCTGATGAACACAGGCCAGAGGAATGAATGGAAATGTGTTCTGAAGGGAATATTTGAAACCTGTATTGTCTATCAGGTGGCCTTCCATGAGTGCGGACCTCTTCACCAGAGTGGATTGACCCCTGCAATTTATTACATACACCGCTGACATCTATCACACCTCAGCCCTCAGGGACACTTGTGCAATAATAATATCAGAGCAGCCACATACAACTGGCCATGTGACTTCTTTTCCTGCTGCTGTGGATCCCTGCATGGTATATTAAATGACTGTCTGTGTGGTTTCTCCTTTTGTGATCTTCTGTTCAACATGTTTCATCCTACATCGACTTAAGCTGTTTTCACACGTGTGCGTAATCCGGAACTTTTCTAGGCGTCGCACAACAGTGGTTCAAAAACACAGATCTTCAGAGATGAAGAGGTCTGTAATCTGCCCACTCCCTAGTATAAGGTCTGTGTTAGGTCTTGTGCCAGTGTCTAAGAGACAGGTAAAGGTCTGGTACATTCACTCCTAGCAAAGTAGCATCATTTTTTTTCATCCCAACCGGTCACAGCAGATGGCCACCCCTCCCTGAGCCTGTTTCTGCCGGAGGTTTCTTCATGTTAAAGGGGAGTTTTTCCTTCCCACTGTCGCCAAAGTGCTTCAGGGCTTGCAAAATCACTAGCCCGACGTCCCGGAGCTAGCGATATCTTGGTCGGGCGACCAAAATCTATCTCAGCCCCGCCTGTCGGGCTATATAATAACCCAACGGGCAGGGCTGAGATAGATTTT
>NW_005187447.1:952778-954700 GCF_000239375.1 Pundamilia nyererei
TGTATTATTGGTGGTGGCTGTAGCTCAGGAGGTAGAGCAGGTCATCTACTGATTGGAAGGTTAGTGATTCGATCCCTGGCTCCTCCAGTTTGCATCCCAAGTATCCTTGGGTAACATACTAACCCCAAATTGCTCTCTGATGCGTCCATCGGAGTATGAATGTGTATGAATGGTAGTTAAGAAGCACTAAGAACTTTAGAAAACAGTGCTTGTGTGATTGGGTGAATGTGGCATGTTGTATAGAGCACTTTGAGTACTCCGGGAGAGTAGAAAAGCTCTATATAAGAATCAATCCATTATATTAGGGTCTACCTTACAATATAAAGCACCTTGGGGCGACTGTTGTTGTGATTTGGCGCTGTATAAAATTGAAGTGAATGTGTCCTCCCATTTTGACGGTTACTCGGAGAACTCAGTCACATAAACAATATATCCCATAATTCTCCAAAGTTCATATGAGAATAAATCTTAGGTGTAGAGCTGATCGTGTGCTCTGGTTCTCTGGTGCTCCAATAGAATTTCGGGACGTAAGGCTGACAGTATGATCCAGTATCCACAACCCCATCAATATCCTGAAGGACTCCTTCCTGATCCTTCACCTTCTCTCTAATCACAGCTGCTTTTACCCAATTTTTCCAACTTAATGTGTATGCTGCTTCTTAAAACCTTCCACCAGATCATCTAACACAGTGATATTTTAATATGTTGATTTCATGCATGAATAGCCCAAAGCCTGTTTTTCATAAAAGGCATACAGTAATCTGTAACACCTTCAGCTTGGATTAAGTCTTAAATACTATCACATTATTTTAAAGGCTGTGGTAACACAGGGCTAATGAACCAAGAAGTAACTAGGATGACCCAGTTTTAAGTTCTGGGGAGCTTCTTATATCGCGTGTAAAAATGTTCTCACAGACACAATCATTTTAAAAAAAAGATCATTCACTGTTGCCATAGTTATTTGTCATTTGATTATGATACAAATTACAAAAGAGTTCACATGTGTTGCAAATAGGAACTGAATCAGAGCCACACTTATTGAGCGCTGCTGGACTGTATAAAATAGGCAGCTAATAAATTATGGAAGTGATGAGAACATTTATTAGAGAACCCTTGAGCTCACTGTGGGCATTAATTAAAGCTTCCGCTGCAAACTAAGTTTATATTACATCACTCCAGCAGCCTAAAAGAAAAGTGAAAGCACTTCTTCTTCTTTTATTTTTTTGGGGGGTTTGAAACAGCTGAAGTTCAGCAAATTACTGAGCTAAACACTAAAGCGATTTGAGTACAATGTTGCAGTGAAGAAGCACAAACGGTAACAAAACAACTTCGGTGTTGGATAACCTCACAGTCAGAGCCATCCTTCGTTATCACTTCTGCTTTTATGCCACCAAGATAGCAATAGTTGAAACATTTATTTCAACCTTTCAGAAATCAGTGGGTGATATCACGGTAGCTATGTCCACGTTTTACACTGTCTTACATCAAGAAGCAAGCGTGAATATCCATGTAAATATATAAAGCCAATGTAAAAGTGAAATTTACTGGCCACATGAAGTTGGCTCCAAAACTGAGTCAGTTCCTGTAGAGTATCATTTTAAAGTACCAAACTTTAAAGGATAGATGGACATTATTACAGATTGGTTAAAATATGATTTCATTTCTACAGCTGTATTCCACACTTGTGAAAACAAATTCTTATAAAAGCTACACTGTTTACACGGTATTGTTTAAGACAGTCCCGATCAAAAGTTTAAGAACACTTAAAAAAAGGCAAAAAAATTAATTTTGCATGGTTGGATCTTAACAAGGTTCCAAGTAGAGCTTCAACGTGCAACAAAAAGAAATGGGAGTGAGACAAAACATTTTTTTGAGCATTGAGTAGGGCTGCTCGATTATGGCAAAAATGATAATCACGATTA
>NW_005187447.1:955525-972417 GCF_000239375.1 Pundamilia nyererei
TCCAGACATGAACTCAGTAATGAGTAGCTCCACCTTTATTGTTGATCACTTCAATAATCTGTTGCGCCATGCTTGATGTAAGCATTTCCACGGGGTGAGTAGGAACATTTCTCCAAGTGGTGAAGACGGCACAAAAGACATCTACTCTCTGGAACTGTTGTACATTTTTGTAAACTTCCCTTGCCATCCATCCCCAAAGGTTCTCAAGTTGATTTAGATCACCAATCGTTACCACACAGACGAGGGCCCTCAGTCATGAGGGATGCTTTCTGCAACCTCTGGACATAGCCAGCGGCTGTTTGATGCCTCCGCACTTCTTGAAGCTCCATTGTTCCACTGAAGGAAAAAGCACCCCAGACCATTATGTCTGGGACCACTGTGGCGCATAGAAAACATCTCAGGTGGGATTTCCTTGTCATGTCAGTAACGTTGGAAACCATCAGGTTCATCAATGTTAAATTCTTTTCTCATCAGAGAATAAAACTTTGCAAAAGAGCACCAAACATGGGACATTGAAAGCTGGAAGAAAGTCCAAACCATCAGTTCTGTGGTGTTCAAAGGGACGAGGGCTTTGAAGAGTTTTTTTTAAATTTTTTAATTTTAATTGTAATTTTTTTTTGAAGCCCTTCAGTCTCAGATGGCGTCTGATGGTTATGGGGCTACAGTCAGCCTTAATTTGGGTCGAGGATCGTCCAGTGTCTTGACAGACAGCTAATTGGATCCTCCGGCTCAGTGCTGGTGAAATTTTTTTCGGTCCTCCACTTGACTTCTTTGTTCCAAAACACTTAGGATCATTTAAGAAATTCCAAATAACTGTCTTACTTGTAGACACCCTGCTTATTCAGTTCAACAACCCAACCACATTTAGAATGGGAAAGCTTTTTTACCTTTGCCATCAAAACGTCATGACAGTATGACTATCTGACAGGAAATGACAATGAGTCCACATTTTTGCACAGATTTGGCCTTTTAAAGGCATGTGGTCCTAAACTTTTGATCGGCTGTAAAACGGTCTGTTTCAATTTAAGTGTTATTTTCAATAAACTGCAAGCTCAAAAAATGTTTTGTCTCACTCCCATTTCTTCTTGTTGCATGTTGAAGCTCTACTTGGAACCTTGTTAAGATCCAACCATTCAAAATATGATTATTTTTTTTTGCCATTTTTCAAGTGGTGATCTGGACTATATAAATGGATGATTTCTTTATGGACGATTAAGACTGTGGCAATTATTGAAACACCTCATACTGAAACAGCCACACCTCATCGGATGGCTTAAGCATTGACGTGTTTGTCGTTAAGTTTGTGGAGCCATTCTCAAGTGTGCTTTGTGACTGGGGCAGGAAGATTCCCAAGGGTGTTGCTGTAAATTAAGACAACAGCAGAAAAGGGAAGGAAGGAAGAAACGAGGAACAATTCCAGGTGTTGCAGAGCATTTAATCACTCACCTGTGTGACTAATGAGACCACACCACACAAACACACCCATATGTGCTCACATGTACATACACACCCACAGACTGGTGGGACTAATTACCCAAACTCAACTACGGTGAACACCCTGCAACAGCACAACTGGTAAGCCTCATTGAAATGCGTATGCAAATACACAACAGCTTGCCGTTGCTTCTTTAACTCATTACGCACTCGTCTCCTACTCTTCTCTTTACTCTGTCGCCATCCAAAGGAGTCACGGGAGGAGGATTAGTTAAAGGAGAGCAGAGCATTACCTAGTAGGTCAGATAGAAGCAGCTATTCTCCATGCAGGCTGTGGCTGCAGGCAGTGCTACAGGTAACAAACACATCAGTCACATACACAGCACACCTGTTACTGTACAGATGGCAAGCCCTGGGAGAGAGGCAGGCAGAGCAATGAAGAAAGATGAGCAATCAGACACACAGGGAAACACAGAGGAGAAGACAAAGAAGAGGGAGGAATGATATTTTTCATGGGTAGATTGTTAAAGCAGATCGAGGACAGGGAGATTTAGGGGGTGCTGCCGGGTCAGGGGAGCTGTACCTGTTTGTGTACAGCTGCGATAACGGGAATAGGGCTGAGGGAAAGATGGAGGACATAAGAGGAAGGAGCGAGAAAAGGAGGGATTTCCTCACCTGTGCTTTCTGCCTGGAGCAGATAGTACTGTGTAATCTAGTGAGCCTCTCTCTATGCTCTCTGTATATCATTATACATACTCACATCTGCATCTTTTTTATCTCTTTTTCTCGTCCAGCTTCACATAAGAAATAATCCTCATCATTACCCATATCCTTATCAAAGACACCGTAACATTCTGAAAAGCTGCCTCTGCTCTTGAGATCTGAAATGATCATTTTGTCCTCTGTAATCATTGAATAAAAAGGTTTTAGTGTATGTCTGTGAGTATATGAATATGTGTGTGTGTGTGTCTGTAAAATATAAATGTGTGTGGAGATGTGGCTATGCCCCAAGCTACATATCTTAATCTCCTGTCTATTAGTATATTCAGAATTCTCCTTTAGCTGGTGGAGGCATCTGATAGGCTAATTTAAAACCCCCGCTGGCCTTCATCCTGCTCCTGGAAGTGAAGAGGACAACGTGTCTTGGGAGTGAGATGAGAAGGAAGAAAGAAATACTCCAGCCTTTTTCCTCACAGCCTCTCTCATGACTAATCTAGCTGAATTCTGAGTGAGGTAGTCGAGGTGGTTTGGAAAATACACATTTTCAATCAAAATTGACCTAAAAAATATACTGTTATGATGCTATGGAGGGGATTTCCATGCACAATAGATGCATGTATTTATTTAAATACTGTAAAACCAAATTTTTAGTATTATGATGCTTATATAACTTTAAATATTTAAACATTTGTGATGATTTGAGAGACCTTTTTAAGAATGTAGTAGAATTAAACAAAAAAAAAAGCCTTTTAACTGATCAAATAATCACATTTGTATTCCAGCAAGTCAAAGAAATCCTTGAGTGGTTATCTTTTTGTTCTTTCAAATGCACTACTCCAACATTAATTTCTTGTTCAGTAGCTCTGCCGTTGTAAGACTTAAATGTGACATTTTGAGACATTTATGAATGTAGGTGTTCTTTCCTGTTTAACCACATAAATTCAGTGAGACATTAAAAAAGTCCAATCTAGCACTGGTAGTATTTTCAGGGTGCAAAAATCCAAAAAATAAGAATATTTCTTCTTCACGTTTCCATTCAAATTTTATTCTCTCTTAATAGAAGCAAATGCTACAATTAATTTTATGTGTCTTATTCCTGAAGTAGAATCTACTGGCTGTGATATTAATCCACACAGATGCAATGGAGCTCATGCAGGGCACACAGTCAGCCTCAGCTTTTCTGTGAGTTTGGCAGCGGGCAGTGTTGTGTATACACTGTGTGTGTTTGTGTTTTAGTGTGTGTTTCAGAGAGAAAGAGAGCAAGGAGGAGGAAAGGGAGAATCAGATTGCCTATTCCAGTCACACAGATTATCTTCCACTTCTCAGCCTGTGACAGCACATTTCCTTCCCTCTTCATGCTGGTTGCCTCTTCTCTACCAGCACTCTCTCTCTCCTCTCCCTCCTCCTCCTCTTCAGCCTTCCCTCTCAAATGCAAATGTAAATTAAAATTCGCTTTATTTGCGTGACAATGATCTTTATGTAACCCAACTGACATTAAAATAATAATATTAGAATTCTTGTTGTTCCTTTACCTTTTGCATCACCATTTTTCCTCTCCTCTTCTTTTCTCCCTGCCCCCCCTTTTGCTTTCCTTCCACCTCTTCCCTCTGTGCTGGTGTATGTATTGGTATCATTAGCAGCATCACCATGATGGATGACACTAAGAGGCTGAGGCCCAGTGGGGTGGAGCTCTGTTTAAGCACACAATCATTACCTGTGCCACATACACATAAGCCATTTTCACACGTGCACTTGCAGACCTGAACTTTTCTAGATGTTTACCAAGACGTGACAGAGAAACGTGTGAGAATGCAAACGCCCGATGCATTTGGATCGGACATCAGTCGTCTCTTAGCCTGTCAGCTATATTGGTATAAAGCCTGTGTGATATCAGATTATGCCCAGTTCTACCAGTATGAGAACAGCTGTGAAATCACTCGGTGGCATGAATGTTAACATCCCTTCCTTCTTTCTTCTGTTTTCGGTCTCATATACACATATACAAACACTCACTCTCAGAAACACACACAGCATTTTCTGAGTTTTAAGAGCTTTGTATCGACTCCGAGCCCCGTGGGGAAGTGAATGCCAATAGCCCCTCCGCTCTGTGAGTGTTCAGACAGCCCAGCAGTCCAATAGACCATGGGGTGCTAAAAGGGGCTATTTCAAGAGCTGGCAGAAAGTTTTCACCTCCAGGAAACTTTCACAGAGATTTTTGCACGTTGTCATAGTTTGTGTACTTGTGTGTGTGTGTTTGGCTGGAAATGGTTGCCCACAAGTTCAAAAGAGTTGGGAATTCAAAGAAGGAAATTATGCAAATCGTGTCCTGACTATGACAATCCTGCTGTGATTCACTTTCAGGCTGATGACATCAGTGGATGCTGTATTCTTTATCTGGGCTTGGTGTGCCATGTGCATGTCTGTCTTTGTGAAAGAAAGATGGATGGATCTCCAGAAAGTACATAACAACTGTAAGATATGAAAGTGTTAAATAGCCAACCTGCTGTGCTAGATTTGGAGCTGTTACTCCCATGTGAAGTGGGTGGGAGCGGATCATGTTGTCAGAGTCCATAAAAAACAACAAGGCCTTATCAAACACGGACGCTCGGTTAAGATTGATTTTGTTTGGCTGTCTGTATTAACTGGAAGGGCAGGCGACTGTGACAGTGTGCGTGGGCGATTAGACACACGGGCAGGAGGCAGGAGCTGTAACTGACTGATGGCCATTAGCGGTACAAGGTAGCACAGGGGAGTGCTAGGTGGGAGATGCGTTTCTACCCCCTTGGGAATTTCTTCCTGGGGTTCAACCTAGGCATTCCCTCAGCGCACTAACTGGCCTCAGAGACCAGAGGTGGAGAATCTGTTCCTGCTGCTCTGCTCTGACAGATTGACTGACATAGACATTCGTAAAATTCTCCAGATGTGTGTCTTGGTACCAATTGCAGGCAGTGAGCTGTTGAGTTAAGGCTCGCCAGCGGCTTGCAGTTGAAGAAGTTTTGGGATGTCACTTTTGAAGGTCTAGCCTGAAGCATTCTTAGCTTCTTTTAGTCTCTACTTTCTCTGCTCTGCAAACATCTAGTTCTTTCCCTTCTCTGTATCCTGTCTTTCCTTTCTGACTCAAAAGCAAGTAGAGAGATTAGGCAGAACTTTGGGATTTTACACCTACAAGAACTAAAACATCCTCGTGAGATGCTACAAAGAGTACAACCACTGGGCATATGAAAATACTGTAATGATCCACATTAATTATGACCATGCCCGATGTGTTTTTGGTTCTTTGCAGTCCATCGCAGTAGCTCCAGCTTCCTGTTGGGTTATTAAAAAACAATCAATACTTGGATACTTACTAGCAGATTAGTTACTCCTTTAAGTTGCATATTGTAGCATCATGGATCAGACCAGTGCCAACCAGGAGCACTGTTCAAAATGTATCAAAATTACTTCTTTACATGTGCTAATTTCTCAAGCATCTAACACTATAATAGCAATCATTTACTTACCGTTTAATCTGTCAGGAGTCTGTGTGTTGTTGATGTGATTGAAAACCTGTAAAGTGGCTATGGATGCATAAATCAAACTTGAAAACCTCTTACTGTACTTCAGTCAACTCGATTGAAATACCTAGAGAGATGAGCAGCATGTAGCAGGGGTAAGCTAGGTTAATGTTAAATCAACCAGCTGGCAGGTGCCTCTGAACAGTATGCAAAATGTCTGCAATTTCCATAGTTTGAACAAGAAAAAAATGACATCAAATCAAATGGCTACACAACTTTATGGCTTCAGTGGAGGATATAAATTAGATCTGACTAGATTTGTTGGCCATATCTAACAATTACAGTCAGAACCATTTTTAATCTATTAATGGTGATGAAGTGCTCAAGTTGTATTCTCCTCATGGCTTCACATCAAATAGTTTTAACTGTTAATATAAAATATGCATACGGTATCTGCAAGATGGGATCGTGCTTTGTTTATCATAGTTAATGTCAGTACAGCTGCTGGAGACAGCTGTTCAGATCCAACAGATGTCCACAAATAATATCGCACAACCTTTGTCAGTCAGTTTTTTTCCAGTATTCCATTGAAATGTATTCATAGACAAAGCGGGGCAATGTCTCTGGTAGTTCATCACATTATTGTGCTGGTAATGGTAAGTGTTGGAAATATGTGAAATTAAGGCAAAGTTGATGTGAACATTTGCAACATAAGCTCTCAGTTTTCTGACAGGATTGTTACAGTTTACACATCAGCAGGTATCCACTGGTCTGACTGACTCTGCGTGGGCATCTGCAAAATAATCCCCCATAGACATCTGCAACTTATATATTCAGCTGTGGCTTCTATTAGCATTATAGATGTTTTCCTTCAAATAGCTCAACTGGAGTGCAGTCAGATAAGTTTTTTCTTCTCATGTCAGAGTAAGAGTCTCCAGCTACTGGCACTTACTGGTACTACAGCAGATTTTTAGTAGCTAATACATTATAACTAATATATTGAATCAATTACAGTACTAAGACCAATTTATTGATTATATCTAAAGAGATAAATATCATTATAATAAAACTTGTATATAAGCAGTGGGAGAGGTTTCATCTTATTTTTTGTGTAATATTTGTAGGAGAAAATGTCCACACACACAATAAAGCAACAGTAATCCCATGTCTGTATTCCCCTTTACATCCATCAGTCTCTCTCTCAATATCTGCCTTTAGAGGCACAGTTTGACAAGCCTGTGGTATGTCCGTGTGTGTGCGTGTGTGTGTGTGCACATGTGTTTGTGCAACAGCACCGTGCGACACCATGATTAAGTGTTTTGAATAATTGATGATTGCATCCCTCATTAAGTCTTACTCTTGTGCTCCAGCAGGCTCTGGCTCTATTTTTATGCACCAGAATCCTCCTCTCTTCTCTTCCACTCCACATATGTAGCAAATCCATCACTCACTTTAGGCTCTGCTGATGGGCGTCCAGAGGGGCTGTAAGGGATCTAAATCATATTGAGTAGACACTTTTACCAGGCCAGCACCAGAATGCAGTGATGATGGTTTTGTAGAAAAAAAGAGTGACCTCTGGCTTTAAAGCTGCTGGGGATATTCTGACTGCAACGGGCCAAACTCTAAATTATGCCAGTATTTAGCCAAGCATGGTTCATTTCTCTACCTCCATTGCAAAACCTCCTATGCACTTCTTTATTGTGCCTTCTGTCATTCCGTGTACACAATTTATTTATTCATTCACCCACCACTGATGCATAAAATTAAATAGGTAAAGACCCCATGAAAATGAATAAAAGTTATATATTTTTTTGTATCTGAGGGGTCAGGGAAATGGTAGTCACAGGGTATGGTGTATGTTTGCACTGTGCTCCGTCATTCGTGAAAATCCATTTCCATATTGCTGACAATTGCCTGTTTCTTTTCACTACAAGCAACCATAAATCACTGAATCATTCCTGTGAGGGATGAAGCTACAATTCCACTTCCACATGTTGCTTAGTGTTGGGAATGGGAAATAACATCTAGCAGGTCTGCCTGTGTGAAGGCCATCTGAAGTCATACGGCTTCAGAGACAAATAGGAGAAAGGCCACAGCACAACCAAATAAAAGGATGCATTACTAAACGATGTCACACCGTAAATCCAACCTTACACATCAGCAAATAGTTTGGGCATGTGTAAATAGAGAAGCTGAGAATGATGTGGGTTGCTGTAGTAGAACAAGGGAGTAGAGATGAAGGAGGCAGTGAGAGGATCAGTCAGTCAGACATGCAGACACAGAGGTGGAATCAGAGTGCAGGTTTGGTGATAAAGGCATATCCACAGTCTGTCGGAAAAGCTGCTGGTTCCTCTTTGCATGAAAAAGACAGTCTTACACACATTGCTTAGCAGGACCAATTTAAAATGTAGCACATTAACAAGTCAGAGGAGACACTCACACTCACATACACAGGGGAGGTGCAAGGAGAACGGGATTCGTTTTCATCTATTTCCCCTTAAAACATGAGAAAGGAGGAAATCCCAAAAGAAAGCACAACCCTTTGATATCTACAGCCCTGTGTCTGTAAATAGGTTAGGTTAAGATGATGTGCGCGTTTGTATCCGTATGTGTATATTTTGTGTTAAATTGTGATCTGCACGTGCAAGTGAGCCTGTCATCTTGTGGGGTATTCTATTTTTGGCAAGAGGTTGTGGGTGGGAAAGTGTGTGTGTGATTGTGTGCATGTGTGTATGTTTACCTTTTCCTGATGAGACCCCCACTGAATGTTCCTTCTAGTCATTCATGCAGGCAGGGAGCCATGTGGAGCACCTAGAGCAGCTCAGAACCCGTGTCTCTTGCAATGTGTTGTTGTGCTGAATGGTGGCCTGGCTGACTGCCTGCTGAACTAGAGGCACACTTGTTCTTATAGGACTCCAGGCTGGTGTTTCAGCCACTAGACAGCTGCAGTAACAATTTTGAGGCCTTCTTTTTTGTCATGTAACCGCTGTTGGAATTGCAATTTTTCTTTTTCTTCCCCCAGCCCCAAAAGGAATTCTCAGAAATTCAGCTAGGCTAACGTGCAGTGTGGGTGGACTGGCTATTTAGATCAATGTCAAAAATGCCCTTTTACCACGGAGCTGCTATATAATACTTTAGCTTCATTATGACGTGGTGAGCGGTGATCACATGCATTTTGACAGTTGCTTCTCAGCGTGTGATAACTGCGTTGACCCATGATGCCATTCTACTGCTAAGATCTAACGTCTTCTACCAGGGATGGATAATGCTAACAAATGCAATATGTGGCTGCACAAGTAGCTAGAGTGAGCTTTAATTTTTAAAAAGCAATTAAAAATCTACATCTTTTGATGATATTGGGGTAATTTTGGATCAAGGCTGTCGCTCAAGAGTATTTCCATCATATTTATGAATTTCTGGTTGGCCTATAAAATGTCAGAAAATATTGAATATCCTCACCATATTTTCAATAGTTCAAAGTATCAAGGTGGTGATGTTGCCAAACCAACAGTCCAAAATATTTTTGGTTTCTATCACATGAGACAAAAAGGGAACATTTTCCTGATGTGAAAATCCATCACTGGATAATGCTTTAAAAAACTAAGTACAAAAACGGCTAATGCTGTTACTGATTAATCAGCTAAAGGTTACAGTCTTGCTTTAGATCAATAAAAATGTCATCATGCTGATAAAACATCCTAGTGCCAAAGTTGTTTAATGATAAGAATTTGATCACTGATGAGTTCACAGATGATTTCACGGTGCAGTATGCCTCTGCAACTATCCCTGCAACCACTTCACTGGCATTACTTCTGCATTGCCAGATGAACTTTTACATGTCCAAAGCATTTAATGATTTATTGATTATTATCTATGAAGTTACCCTGATACAAAATTTATCAGGAAATTGCATTTCTTTTCATCATTGCTTTATATCTGTCTGCACAAATCCCTCATCAAAAAGGAGATTAGATTGTGGAAAGTACACTTCTTTTATTGTTATATGCTGGACAAAGTGCAGTGATATGCAGCATCTTTGCATAGCATTGGACTTTAGTCCAGACCTCATGTTTTTTGCTCTTTTTTTAATCCCACACTCTCACAGTCTTTTTACAGAAGTGCAAACAACCTTTTATATCATACACCAATAGGCACGCCTTCTCTTCTAACCTCTATTAGTTGATCTTTTACCCTTCCTTCTCTTCATTTCCTTCATTTCTGCTCCACTGTTTTGTTCCTCACCTCGTCTTCCTGAGCTTTTTGGACTACCGAAGTTGAGTGGACACTATATATTTTTATCTGCTAAGGCTCATGAACTGGTAGGTTTTATATCCTTAAGTTTTATACTTTTTCTGGACAGAACAGAAATTTATTGACATTTATTTCTCTCCTCGGCTTGATGGTGTGCTCTGTCAGTTGACATTTAAAAGGTGTATGTAGCCGTTTGGGTCTTTAAAACTACATGTGATTTTGTTTGTTTTATATAGTTAAAACGAACACCGTTCATTCACTGTAAAAACATCTGAAACCTAGCAGAATGTAACTTGGTTGACCTTTAGTACCAACATTGTTATTCATCAACGAATACACCTCAGAGGAGAAGCGTGCTGCTGATAAGGACTCGGTGCAATGGTGTCAGGATACAAAGGTAGCACTGATAAAGTGTGAGGGTGCGCGTAGGCTGGACAGAGCACAAGTATTGAGAACAGCGTGTGCGAGTAGTGTAGAGGGGGTCTTTATGATTATTCATTATTGAGATGGCAGGAGAGCCGAATGAGTGGAGCCAGCAATCTAACTCTGAGCCTGATGGACGGAACACAATTACCCTGTAAGAGTGAGAGGTGGGAGAAAGGCGAGGTGGATAGAGAGAGCACGCCCTTTCTCTCTCGCTTCCTTTCTTTTTTTCTTTCCACTAACTTGGCATACTTTCCTGTAGCTGCAGATGATTTCTGGGCATTAAGCTCCTGTTGGCAGCATCCTGTTTATGAAGTCATACACACATACAGTACAGTGAAGCGCGTGCACACACATGCAGATCGTCACATCTCCCGCTAGCGCCTGTTGGCAGCGCCCCATTTACGGACGTCCAATTTACTGCTCATTCCCTTCTCCTCCTTGCCTGCACTATGCCTCTCCTCTGGCGTGGCTTCAGATTGCTGTCTAAATCCAGACACACTAAGCCATGTTCACATCCTGCTCTGCTGCTACATTTAGCTTGCGCGCTGATTCCAGGTCAAACCACCACTACAGCGTTCACGATGGCTTTTGATGGTGCTGCTCTTTCCTTCACTTTATCTGTGCGTGCTTTCAAGGCAGGGAATTTGTACAGCTGAAGCTAGACATGGACTGTGTTTTGAGAAATTAGCTTGTTCTCCTCTCCAGGGACGGTAGCTTAAGATGTAGAACTCTTCGCCGAGTCTCTAGAGAAACAACCATATGTCTGGAGAGCTGTGCTGCAGCAGATTTTTCATTTTCAGTCTCACAATCCTGTTTCTTGCTCATTTTCACCAGTGAAGTAGTGGCTGTTTTGCTTGTAATGCTTGGATGGGTAGAACATCTTTAAATAAGTGAGTTGTTCTCTTACAGGAGTAACTTTGCAGACAGGATGTAAACTGTGAACCCATTTCACAGTTTAAAGTTGGTCTAAATTTGTTTGTGAAATCAAAGTTGCACTACAGAAACTTGTCTACGAGGTCTTATTTGTGTGTGCGCTTGGTTGTAGATTGTGTGTGTGCAGTGAGAATTGCTGGACTGCCTCGTCTCTGGTCCAGTTTGAGGATTAACAGACTGCTTCTTTTTTTTTTTTTAAACACGAGCTCCAGATGCTTCATGAAAGACTTCACAGCTAGAAGGAAGAGAACAAATTCAGAGAACAAAAAAAGGAAGGAGAAGAGACGGACAGGGGACATGTTCAGGGTTGAAGCTGAAGCTGCTCAGACCCCATCCTTTCTTTTCTGATTTTACTTCCTTGGGCTTTTTTCTCTCCCCTTTTACCCCTCGCTCATTGTCTTTCTCACCCACTCTATGTTCCCTCACCCCTCACTTTCTTTCCACTCTGTTCGTTTCTCTTCCCTCTAACCCTTCTCTCTTCATACTCACTCTCTCTCCATCCATTTGGTGGAACAGTGCTGCTGATAATGCCTGTAATTGGAGTGACTCACACTTTTCCAGTGTGTTTGGACCAGATAAAGAATATTGTCAGCATTTTGCCGACATGGCCTCTGCTGGCAGAATTAAATGGACTCTGTTCTGTTCTGTCTGCAGCAAATTAAAAGCCTCTCAATTCATCTGTTCTCGCCCAAGGCTTACAGGGGCCTCCTATTCACACAAAAACACCGTGGAGAGGGGGAGGAATAGAATAAGAGAGATTTCCCTCTTCCCCAAGAAGCACAAGTCTTTTGGTTTTGTTTAAATCGGCACTCGGCCACTGTTAGATGGAGACGGAGAAGGAAAGAGAGGTCAAGACTTATATTCTAAGAAGATTGGAAGAGCAGCTCAGAAGGTAGTCAGATTCATTATGTAGCATGTCAGCTTGCAGCTGCCCGTCTTTGTGCTTTACCATCTCCAAGTAAGAAAAAAAAAGCTATTCTGGATTTGTGTGCACATGTAAATGAGCGTGCTTTCATGCATTCACACAACAGCATTAAAGTGTGAATCTGAGTGTTTTTGGCTGCTAAGTTATGGTAGTCACTGCCAGTCAACACTTAGGAATAAGTAGCAGCAGATGGGCAGGAAAAATACAAAATGCTGGGGCCAAAGGGGCCTGTCAGTCCTAAGAAGGGCAGCTGGAATTAGCATTAAAAAGAAATTAATACAACCTTGGTCTTGTTAGTTTAAGCTTCTGTTCGTGCTCGTAATAATAACACTGGAACCCTCAAGTTAATTGCTAAGATATCAGATAATTGCTGTCAGGATACAGAATGCATAAATATTAAAAAAATTGACCTGTTAGAAAAGATAAAGTGAGCAAATTGTCTGTCATAATTCTCTATCACTGTTTCGACTTCCTGGTTCAGCTCTGAATTACTGTAGGGTGCTGTAGCAATGTTTCAACCCGAGCATATTATTTTCAAGCTAATAAAAACACTTTGGAAGCTTAAGCAGAACTATGAAGAAGTAAAGCAAATGTTGTGAATTATAATTGTTTTATCTTTTGTTGTTCAGCAAGTATGGGTCCACTTATGGTCATTAAATCATTCATAGCTGTAAACAAGGTTAACCGTGTTCCCCTGCTGTTATTTCCTGTTACTTTTGGTTCAGACTCAAAGTGAGAAATAAAATCCCCAGTGAGTCTTTTTCTTTCCTCTCACCAGCAGCATTATGTCATTGTCATGGAAGTAGCGAGAGCAGCGCCAATGCTGCTCTACTGTTCTATCTTTGCGGCATGTGGTATGGCAGGTAGATGTTGCTATCACAGGCACCGGGTCTAACAATTTTTCTTCCTGAAACCTTTAGTTTGTGCAAACAGAGTTTTCCTGTGCAATAAGAGATTGTTGCAACATGTTGGAGGTGAACTCATGCTTGGCTTTACCTGCAAATAAAGCGGTATAGATATTCTGTCGATACTACTTTGCTGGTTCCACCTGCTTGTTGAAAACACTTGTGTTTCTTACCCTGTCTGACATTAGGTTAGTGACTTCCCATGTCATAGCCAAACATTTGGGGAGTATAGGAAGATAAAACCAACACAATAATGATCTAACAGATTACGTCATGTGTAAACGTTTGAATGCATTATTAGTACTTTTAAATCTGACTCCTGGTTACCTGGCTTCAGGAGGAAGAACATTTTCTCAAGAAAATTTCTTGCTGAGGCACATTATTGATAGAAAGCAGAAAGTGTAGTGCAGGTCTCTTTAGTCTGTTACCATTGGCAACATCTTCTCAAAGCAGATCAGAGACGAAGTCATTCTAATGCCTGCTGAGAACTCTTTCTAGGTCTCACCTGCCAAGAGTAAGCGCAACCTCACCGACGCCAACCTCTTTCTCCCTGTCTTTTCTCCTCCAGCTCTCTGTGGGTGTGTGTAGGATGTTGTGTCAGGGCTAAAGCCCATCCCTCTCCCATGAGCCTGTGTGCCCACACACACACCTGGCGCCTCCACGCACACACCCGGCGGCCACGCACGCACAGCCGGCACTGACGCTGTGAACTGGACCCTCGGAGCCCAGCCGATCCCAGCTGAGCCAAGCGGAGCGGAGTCTAAACCAGTTGGAGCCTGAGGATGTCAACAGAGACAGAGCTACAACCAGCGGTCAGGCCCAGCAGCGTAAGACGGGACTCCAAGAGGAAAGGTAAGTGCAGCATCAAAGTCAGGAACAACTTTGAAGATATTACTGTTTACTCATCATTTAACTGATGAGTAACTGAAAGGGTAATGTGGTTAATTCACTGATTACTCTGCAAACAGAGAAAAAATCTTTTTCTCTTGTGACACGAAAGTAGTTTCACATCACAAGAGAAATCCCTCATCATAGCAGCATTTTGACATTAAAGTCAAAAAAGCACAATGAAAGTGACTCAGCATGCACAATACTGGCAGCCAAGTAACCACAGACTGTATATAAAAAATAGACATAGCCCGAGGTTCTGAAAAGTAAGACCGTTGCGGAGGTGCTTTCAGTCTGCTTTCTCTCTAATCATCAGCAGTGGGTGACTTCTCTGGTTATAAAAAGAAGTCAGACAGTGTAGGATGTTTTTTTTCTCTTTTGGGTTTGATTTAATACCTCAGTAGGAATTTACTTAGTGAGTTTCTGATCTTAGCTGGTAGTTTTGAGTTTTATCCAATACACCATAATATGTGTTCTGGTCCCATTTAAAGTAAAATGTGGTAAAGCTGGGTATGGCATAAAGAATGGCTATCTAGTGACTGATTGTTGCTAAAATTCTGTTGTCCTGAGTGTTTGGATCAGATCTGCCACCTGTCTGTTTTCAAATGCTCAACTTGAGATTTAAAAACAGGAATCCACAAAAAACAGTCTATGACCTCAATGTGTCCCAGTATGGTGACTGGTCCATGATTTATGTACAGTTAATAGCTGTAATATGTTGAAGTTTTATTTTTTATTTATTTATTTATTTTTAACAAAAACTAGGCTAGAATTCAGAAGAAGTGTGTGAAAAGTTAAGTACATCCCATCCATTTTTTAAACAAATGTCCCATCACAGGGTTGAGATCTGGACTTTGGCCACTACAGCACATTGATTTTTGGTGTTTTATTTTCATTTTTCTTTTTCTTTTTTAGCCATTTTGCTATAGATTTGCTGGTGTGCTTGTGTTCATTGTCTTGCTGCCAAATTTGAGCCGCCAGACAGATTTCCTCACACTTAACTTTAGAATAATTTGATATAAAGAGAAGTTCATGGTTTACTCTGGGTCATATGGCTGTAAAACAAGCTCAGATCTTTACTTCTCCACCACAGTTGCTTGACAGTAGGCACTTGTGCTGGTACGCTTCAGGTTTAATAAAAAGTGGTGCTGTGGATTATGGCAAGAGATCACTACCTCAGTTCAAAGGACATTGTTCCTGAGTCCATTCAGATGCAGCTTTTCCAATCTTTTAGAGATAAGAGCCTTTTCCTGACAACACTTCACTCATTCAGTCTTTTTCTAATTGTACTCTCATGAACTTTAATATTTGAAATGCTCACTGAGGCATGTTTAGTCTGAGATGTGGCTCTTGGGTTTTTGCAGTTTCTGTGAACATTGCATGTCTGACCTGGGAATGAATTTGCTGGGACGTCCACTCCTGGGAAGACTGGCAGCTGTCTTGAATGTTTTCCAGTTGTGAATTATCTTTCTCACTATAGAATTGTGAACTTCACATTGTTTGGAAATGGCCTTATTACCCTTCACAGATTGATGTGGTGATGCAATTGCTTCACTAAGGTCATTACTGATGTCATTCCTTCTTTGTGTTGTGTTAACATACATCTGAATACTCCAGACCAGCGAACTGCCAAAGCCTCTGTTTTTATGGAGAGGATCACACTTGCTGATTATCAGTTAATGAGGTGCAGTTGGTTAGCAGTACTTTCTGTTTCCACAGGAATCAACAGACAAGAAAAAGTAAAGGGTGTACTTAGTTTTTCCACATGTGGCTTCTGCATTTTGGGTTCATTTCTGTGGCATAAATAATGACATGATGCAATTTTGTTATGTGCTGTTTTTCATCTGAGGTTACATTTAAAAAGAATGTAAGACCTGGGAAGGAACAGATGATTCATTTTATTATGCCCTGATATGTAAAATGTTAGAATTGAAAAAAGGTGACCTTTTAATCTCATATTACTGTATCAGATCATGAAGGCAAAACTACTCTGAATTTAATAAGTCACTACTTTTTAAGGTAGTACCTGCAGCCCTGACTAGAAATGATTGTTATACACACACTCATATACATGCAAACACAGCTTTGTGAGCTACTTTTTTCTCTTTATTAATTGTGTCTTTGTGGATTAGGATACAGAATGCAGGGCTGCTGCCGTTCATAGTTAATTAACAGGTGGTGTAGCACAGTAGGCTTCCACTAAACAGGTGCGGGGATGTTGTGTTTGGTGAGAAGCAAAAATATCCAGGTGTGAAAAGCTCCAGAGGCAGGTAGCTAGCAGGTGTATGAGAGCAAGCCTGGGCGGTCTCAGAGCAGAGGTGATGCCAGGGGCCAGGCTGGCAGCCATCACCCAGCTGCTCGGTGCCACCTGCCCGACTGTAAGAGTGACGCCCAGCATTCTCTGAATAAGCATCTGATTGATGTAGCAAAAACTTTGGACGCCGTTGGGAATGACACTTAATGGATGCACGCAACTGCACAGAAACACACACTCGCTATCACCTGCAGCAGATGCCTCATTGCACATGGTGCGCCTGAGCCCCTGCAAACAAGCATTGGTTCCCCCATACACAGTGTATGAGGGAACACTGAATGCCTCTCATGTCCTATTTAGAAATAGTATTGTTCTGCTGCAATGGAGATCATGTTCATCATTCAGACTGCTCTCCATATTTGGAAGATGCGAACACACACACACTCACACACACACACACACACACACACACAAAAACACACGCACACACACACTGGGACTGGGATTGAAGCCCAGAAGAGCATATGAGAGGGAAGATGAATGGTTTGCCTTCAGCATTGAGACTTAAGGGTTTTCACTTTCTTTCTCTCTCTCCCTCTCTCTCTCGCACGCACACACACACACACACACACACACACACACACACACACACACACACACAC
>NW_005187447.1:972453-977553 GCF_000239375.1 Pundamilia nyererei
ACATATATCTCACCTTATAACTCGTCTCTATCTGTATGTCTCTCTTACAAATGGGATGTAGAATTTGCTCAGCCACAGACCTGTTGAGATTGGCTCACATGCATTGGTTCATTCATCTCTCTTCTGATCTGGGTCTTTCTTCTAAACAGGCAGACACAAGCACACCCAATCTACACAAACAGACATGAACACACATACACACACACACTCTCAGCAGGGTGATGAAAGTCAAATGCAATCATATACCACACACAAGCAACGGGCATGATTTTGGAATAGGAAACCTTAATGTGCTTCATGTGTAAGACCTGTGTTTATGCAGAACATATACATGTTTTTGTCCAGTCCTCTGGTTTCTGTCCCTCTGGAGTGGCTGAATTTAAATGAAAATAGATCCACAGAATAGATGGTTGTCATTAGGGTGTAAATAGTGGTTTTGTTGTAGTGAAAATCCCTGAAGGATAGTTCCTCACTCCTCTAATGTCCTTCCTCTCCCGTTCTCATCGTTCTTTCTCCCACTCCACAGACTCCTAAATGACCTTGTCCTGTATAAGTGAGACACAGAGCAGAGACTGATCATGAAGAGAGTGAGGAGTGAGTGAGACTAATGAGTCATTGCGAATGAGAGCTGTTTAATCTCGGGCCTTTGTTTCTGAGTTCTTCGGAGAAGAATGTAATGAAAAAGACTGTGGGACTGCTATGTGTCATACATTTATCACAGATGTTGTGTGATCGGTGTGTGGGTCTGTGCGCATGTGTTTTTTGTACAAGTGCAGTTAC
Organism: Pundamilia nyererei; assembly: GCF_000239375.1. NCBI lineage: Eukaryota > Metazoa > Chordata > Actinopteri > Cichliformes > Cichlidae > Pundamilia > Pundamilia nyererei. The sequence goes on from NW_005187447.1 coordinate 973,234, forward strand.
GCTTCCATTGTTAGCTCAGGGGTCACTTTTCTAAGAGCACTTTTCTTCCCTAGCAGAAGGTTTTATTGAATTACTATGACAGGGAAGAGATAACCTTTGATATTTAGCATTTACATGACCGTAGTGAAATAATTGCCAAGTTGTGATACTCTAACAGTAAATTAGTCAGTCTTATTGGTCAGACTTGATCCCTGAAGTAGACGTAATTGTCTTTATTAAGCCCTAATAAATCCAGAGAGATTGGATCTTTTCACCTTGCTATTCCCCTCTGATTTCTTTTTCCTATCGCCTCCCTCCTCTTCTGTTTGTATCACATTTTTGCACGCTGTTTATTTCCCTCTCTGCTGATTCCAACCTTGACGTTAAGGGGATGAGCAGACTCCAGTAGTATGCCAACGTTTTTTTTTAAGAAACTCATTTTGATATTCTTCATTATTAATAAAACATGGAGTTGACAGTCTGCCAGTACAAACACTTTTATGTGAATGTCAAATTAGAACAGCAAGCCAATTTGACATTTGTGAAGAGCCAACAGCTGCAGACAGTTTTGTCTCCACTTTAAACTTTTACATTTCAGCGCCCACCTGCTAATGAAGTGTGATGTACCATTGCCGAACTCTGGAGAATCTTTGAATTGCATTTTCGCCTTTTACCGCAAATCATTCTGACATTACATCGCTGTAGCTTTTCAACAACGATGCAGTTGTGAAAAATGCAGTGCAGTTAAAATAATTACTGAATAGATTTAAGCTGTTAGTAAATGGGTACTGAATGCATGCTATGCTTTTGGTTCACCCACCAGAGGATCTAAAGTTTCTTGTCAAAACAAGAGTAGGTTGAGTCACTCGTATAACATTGAACAAAAACAAATTGTCTGCATCGTTTATTCACAGTTGATGGAGCATCAATTTTCATGTTGCCTCCTGCCTTTTGATAAAACGAAATGGAAGAAAAACTTAAAATCGTAAAAACCCCTCTGGTTTTCTCTTTGAAGCTGGCGTTGTGCCCGTATTGTTGTTCCAACAAGTGTGGTCATTGTCGGATTCGTGAATGAACGTTTGCGGCTTGTCAAATGTTGCTAAATTGTTACTGTCATTCTTAAGCTTGTCTTTCAAAAGCAGTCGCATTGGCACGTAACCATCAATCATTTGGATGATTTGATTGTGCTTCGTTTCCTAACCGCTACATGTAAACATTACAAAACTGACTTTTATACTTATGCAGAGTTTTGTCATTTTCATTTGCGGTATTGCATTCATAACGTTATCAAATGCTCAAATAAAACATCGACTAGTGCATGTCTGTCTTTCCTAATGCGACATCAAATATGAATACAAGTTATAATAACTTCCGCTGCTGTCAAAACTCGCAGTCATCACAACTTTGAAAAATCACGATTCGGGATTTGGCTGGATGTGTGGGAGGGTGTTTCTACAGTGTAGCTGGCAGCCACCGGCATGAAAAGAGTGGTTAAGGGTTATAGCTGTGCAGCTGTTAGCCTTTGTGTTAGTGTGTGTGGATTGTGTGGGTGTGTGTTTGCTTGTCTCTGGTGTGCGATTAGCAAACACATTATCTTCTTCGTGTGGATATTATGCACACATCCAGTCTATCTGGCACAATCACCGCAGCCATTTACTCGAACATCTTTCCCTGGGGAATCTTAGAGCACAAACAACGGCATTTTGAGTGTGTGTGTGTGCCTTCTATGAGAGGTAATCAGATCTGTTCCCTCCAATCAGACAGAGATTGAATTGAATTGGCTGTCTGCTGTTGTGGTTGTCATTGGAGGCCAATAGTGAATACTTGGGGATATAAGACAAAAAAAACAACACTCACTTTCACATAGTGACACACACTTCGCAAACATGGCCTTTCTCTCAGTTTGCACTAAAACTATATTTAGAGGTAATTGCCTCTTCTATCTCCTCTCCTGTCATCCCCTCTCATCATTTTATCCCTGGAAAACGTGTGCTCTATTTATCCATCCACTTTTTTCTTCCCTATAATAACTTAAGAGGGGCACTAAGGGTGGTGAGATGTGATCTGTTTTTTGTTTTTTCCCAAGCAGGTGTCTCATTCCTCTCAGCAAAGCCACATCCTCTAACTGTGCAGCAGCTTCAATGATACGCTCTTCTGCCCTTATTCCTGAGTGTTCAAAAAGCTTCATCCAAGGTTTAAGATGTGACCACACCAAATTAGCATTCAGAATGCCTGACTCAGAAAGAAAATTACATATCGGTAAAAGCCTTTTATTTGCTTTCCTGAGTCTTGGACTGTGTGTGTGTGTGGCTGCAGGAGCTTGTGATCCTCACAGTATGTTCAGCTTAGTCCTCTCCTCCACACAAGTTGGTGTGGCTTTGCTCACCGCATCACTAACTACTGTCTCCATAGCAACAGTTTGCTCCCTGCTCATAATTTGCACAAAAGGAAAATGTCCCAATGTCGCACAGGCTCTAATAGAGGCCGATAGTCTCACCCTGCTGTGCTGGTTTAAGGACTGTGTGCTGGTTTAAGGACTGTGTGCTGAAAGGGCATTTCTTATTTGTTAGAGGTTTGGTAGGCTGCTGTTTTCTATTTCCATTTTCATAACGCAGTGTGTTTAAGGCTCATTTAAGAGACATGCTGTAAAATATAGCTAAATCTATGCTGTAAATTATTACTTTGTTTGAAAAGTATAACTCAGTCACTTCATTCTCTTGTAGGGGTTATAAGTGAGCTAAAGGTTTGCTATGGAGTTCTTGACCTTTTATTGTTGCACAGCAGCATGTTTGTGTCCCCGTGTTGTTTGTCTTTGACTTTCTGCACACTCCATCAAACCAGATAATCGACTATCCTGAGAGTAATTTCGCATTATTCCACTGATCAACTGGTGGTGGTATACGGCAAGACACGCACCACATCAGCAGCTAACACAGGGTTGAAGACAAGCAGATGTAAAGAATATGGGTTTGAAAAATCTGCTTTGCAAAAGGTGCATGTACATGTAATCCTCTTACAGTGTGTTCCTACTAACGCTGTATGTCATTTTGTGTCTCTAAAGGAAATTTAAGAGAACAAGTGTTGTCACATTTATTATTTTCATTTTGATTTGTACTGAAAGACAAAACAACCTTGGAGATATGGCTAAAATCTCTCTTCAGCTCAACTTGATTGCAGGTTGTCTGGTGTACCAGTTTGGTAGTGTATTCACTTCTGCTGGTTAAGATGTTTTAGTTACAGTGATATCATCTAAACTGGTCGAGCTGGGTAAGTTTTTAAGTTTTTTACAGCTAAATAGCTTGGGGTACTATGCATTGGTGTTTTTCCGCATAATTTATCACTTTGTGCACTTTTCATTCCATTAATGTTTCTTTTGAAGCACATTTTTCAAGCCAAGGTGCAGCACGACATGGAAAAAAGCCCCTTTCTTATAGGCCTTTCCTTTGTAACAGTTTCCTAGTAGACTTTCCTGGCTGTGGTTGTGCAGGCAATCCTGTTTATACATTTCCTGCTCCATTATATGTGTGTTAGTTGTAGCCTACATTCCCATTGGTTATTGCTTTAATTGCATATTCACCTCAGAGTTGGCATTTGATACTTTGTTACCCACCAGCTTTATATTATGAGCAGTTTTTACTCCTGTCTCTACAGGTAGCTAGATTTCAAATTTCAATGCTCTCTGGTGCCACATCACTACTAGTCTCTTACTGTTTGCAATTTCATTAAGTATATACTCCTGGATAATACGAAGTGCAATTGAAACATTTAAATCCCAGTGTACACGAAGCATGCAAATGAAATATCTTGTCACATAAGAGACTGAAATTTGTGTGATCAGATGATCTGATACATTTGAAGTTTAATACTAGCAGATGCATACTTTCTAACTACACAGTCGCTGCATTTTTTTTTAGATCTCTCCTTACATGTTTCTTTTTTGTTGATGTATCTGACAAAAAATAGAAAATTAAAATTTCCTTTTTGTTTCTACTGTTGCTGGAAAAACATGTCATTTAGTTTTAAAAAAAGAGAAGAAATCTTCTTTACTTAAAAGAGTTGACGACAACGTGAGGAGATTACACACAGTAATAGAAACAATCTAACAGATGGGAGAACTTCCTCTCCTTTTTCAGGCTGAATAATGTTTGCCAGTCTTCTTGTACTCCATCCTCTCTTCCAGGACTCTGGCTGAGAGAATTAAAGGAGAGGGTTCATTAAGCAAGATGCAACACAGAAAAGTAGAGAGGGGAAGGACAGCAACTTCAAGTGATTCCATATTTTGGCGGATATATCACAGGGAGGAGAGAAGGCTTTGTTCTAGCACCCTCGTTTTGGCATGAA
>NW_005187447.1:978069-979902 GCF_000239375.1 Pundamilia nyererei
TTATTCAGTAGCAATTACACAAGAATATCCAGTAATGTCCCTGCCTACAATTAAACACATTCACTTACCGAAAATCGGGGACATCTGCTGTGGCAAATGGGTGCAAACCTTCTACCACAAACTTAGTCACTGCTCGGTGACATTCATCTATCCTGGCCTGAAAGGAGACGCTGCCGGTAGACTGCAGCGAGAACTGCCAGCATCTGAGGCAGCCAGACTCTGTCTGTCTCATCATGGTCACCTAAATGCACAGTAATGGCAGGTTTTGTAACAAGGCAGATCGCGCTAACGTAATATGCACTGTTAGTTGATTATTTACCTGCCGCATTAACGGGAGAGGACGTGCAAACGTTACCGCTGCTGCTCAGTTGAGTTTCACGAGTCCAGAGCGGAATTAAAAACACGACATTCATTTAAGGTCATCGCGTGTTTTGTGAGCAAATGCTTTTGCATATTCGTAGTGTTTCCTCCCTTAAATGAAATCTCTACTTTGCAACTATTGCAAGTTGCCCTGTAGTCATCCGTTCTCGTAAAGTATAACCAAACTTTTGAGCGTTTAAGCCGCTTAGGCGCCCTGCCAGGTAAATGATGCTCCGCAACGTGGTGACGTCATTCGGGGCGACTGGAATCGATAAGGGAATCGTTTGCAAAAATGGCAAACAATTCCAAGGAATTGAAACAGTGGGAACGGGTTCTCAACAAGAACCGGTTTTCGATACCCATCCCTACCTGTGTCTGTGTTTTCACGAAAGGGACAAGGGGAACAACAATGACAAAAAAGTAAGTGGTGCCTTCTCTATTTCTTCTGATAACAGGAGGTATTTTGTGGAGGCTCATAGTGCAGGACTTTGGAGAGCTACCTGTTCTTCTGCAGCAGGATGTGAACATTTCTGCACTCGTGGAATCGACTGCTTGTGTATTAGCGGCTGCTGAGGTGCATTCGTTAAAGCACTCTGTGGGTGGAACAGCTTCAACATCTCACATGACAGGATGCTAGCTGCATGTTTACACACACCAACCCCTGATACACAGATATCAGAAAACATACATGCACATGCATGTTCACAGACACAGTTACATACACACACACTCATGCACATTTTCAGGTTCCCCATGTTCCCCTTTGCTTGCGAGAACAATTACCTTCTAATTACTGCCAGAGAGAGAAAAAAGCTTGACTACCAAGATTTCTAGATATACACAGGACTGCTTGGATAGTTGGGAAAAGAGACTGAGATATGGGAAGGAAAAAGACTCATAGCCTCATGTTAGTTTAGGTATCATATTAATTCATAACAGGGAGAAAATAGAGAAGGTTGAGGTGAAAATGAACGGTAAGGAAGATCTGTGAGAACTTCTAATCAGCATAGTAAGTACATAGAGTTAAATGCTTTTTTTAGGATTACAAAGAACCTAAAACACAGGTTTGTCAGTAAGCATGCAATCATCCTGACAGGATTGTGAACATAGAGGCGAGACCAGTGCTGCTTTTGCTATTTTTTAGTGTATTAAAAGCTTTCCTGGATTTTTGCTTTAGTAGCAACTTAGCAAGCGAGTGTAAAAACTGAGCATACCATAGTTTCCGGTAGGAAACAAAGTCAAGCTGGGACAGTCCCAGTAGATGAGGTGATGTCAGGGCCTGTCCATTTTTCCTGATCATATAATGTCCAGATAGTATTTCTAATAAAGTAAAATAAAATATTTATATAACACCTTTTGAAACCGGGTTTACAAAGTGCTTTGACAGATTACTACATCCAAACAGAAAGTGAGAGATAATAAACTGAATTAAAACTGAGTAATGTTAAAGAAGTTAATACGTAAAAAAAAAAA
>NW_005187447.1:981343-1044978 GCF_000239375.1 Pundamilia nyererei
GACACCGCTCTACCTGTTTAATCTTATTTGCTCCCTCTGAAATCTCCTTTCATGATTGTGGTTCATAGTCAACAGGTGAGCAGCAGCTCTCTTCAAGAATGGATGCTAAGTTAGTCACACTGATTACACAAATCAGTCCTATCAAGATCATTCGCAACACGAACGGTTCAAAGAAGCAACTTCATTTGGCAGACACAGCCGCAGTCGTGTTGGAAATAGGACCGAAAAACGTACATGAGCAAAAGCGCAGCGCTCATTTATTTGATTGAGTGGCCGCAGTGCTTCATCATCTCATTTTACAGCTGCTATTTCACTTCAGCTACTATGGTTGTGTTTTTGTAGCGTGCGCTTATGTGCATACTCAGTCAAGTGTGAGCTTTTGTGTGCCAAATCAATCTGCCAAAATTAAGCATGGAGCTGAAGGGGAAACTTGTTGTTTTCTTGGCACATACTGTTTTGTGGATTTAAAAGAGTCTGTCTGAGATTGGGTATGAGTGAGCGCTTCATCTGAACAAGTCTCTGATAGGTAAGAAAAGCACAAAACCCCACACGTGTTGACACAAACGCACACAGACATTCAGCGGCAGGGTTTAGAAGCAGGATTAATTGGAGAGTAACTGCCGGGTTCCCTCATGTGCTGTTGAGTGTTTGTTGGGAACCATCCCAGCTGCAGTTAAGAGCCTCTGGGTGCTTCTTCATCTGGAGCACAGTGAATCAAGCTCCACACTTTACCAGCCACTGCAAACAATGCTGGCCTTATGAAAGTAAATGGGTGATAGTGGCAACAACATTTGTGTAGCTAATTAATTTCCGAGGAATATCAGATGACATGATGCCCAAAAAAACCTCCTCTTACAGCAAGAAATCAAATAAAGTCTTGAGTTCACTTTTCTTTGCTATTGAGGTGCCGCATCTCTCCCATATTCTTACTCAGTGGTCTCAAACTAATAGCCTCTGTCTCTAACGTCTAATGAAATTAATGAACTAGACTGTTATGCCTTATTGGCCTTACACTTAAAACCTATACACTCATTGCCAGCCTTAAGCCTGGATGATCAGAATGTTTTTGAATGAAAGTCTGCACTGCTGAGGAGAGCCCTGCATACATCTGTGACAGGCCTGGATACATGAGAATGTATCTGCATCAATCTGTAAGTCTAACATACATTTGATACAGCTTGATAAAGTGAGAAGTACCTAGAAGACAGACAGTTAGGCAACTTGTAAACAAACCCACAGGTAATCTGGCTGTGGTCCACTTAGACCGTGCACACTTAAGAAGCTTTGATTGCGCACAGTTTGTCTGATGAGGATTCAGTATCATGATTTTGGTGCATTGCATTGGGTTTATATGGTGTTGTTATTACAGTAGATGATCCGTGTTGTCTTGGACCTGTCAGACTTCATTCTAGCTATGATTTCTAAATCCAGACAGTCGCTCTGGTAAGTAAAATGTCATCATAATTGAAATGAGTGACAGCCAAAACTACAAAAAAATCAGTAATAACCTGATTTGCCAGGAAGAAAGACATTGGCAAATATTTAAGTAAATAAGATTTCAATATGTCACCCATGTAAAGAGGTGGAATTACGCAGAGACTAAGAAGGGTTGGGAGAAGAGGCGAAAAGGGGGAAGACGGGGATGGACGGGCGCACAGGAGGCGAAAGGTTACAGTTGCCAGGGGCGATGCTAGGGGCTTTCCTGAAGGGCTAGACGCACTGTACCAGCAGTCACCTGCCATCTATCACATGTGAAAGTTTGTGTGTGTGTGTGTGTGTGTGAGTCAGGGAGGTTCTGCCTGTCATATCGCTCTAATCCTGACTGACATTTATCCAATGGAGGCTTCGCTCATTCATCCATCCATCACGTTTTTCCATCCTTTGCTCTTCGCTTTATGTCCTTCCCTCCCTCTCTGCTTGTTGCTTCAGACAGACAGTTATGAACAAACCCTGCATACCAAGTGCTACCGCAAACACACACGTACACTCGATACGCAGCGCTTGACTGTAGCGTAAAAACTTGAATTCCAGATATTGCGATAGCAGCGTAGCACTGCAGTGTAGTTTGCACAGATCTGAGAAAAGATTGCATGTTTTTGTGTTTGTTGACCTGTGGAGCAGCCGTGATTGATGTTCCAAAAGCTTCTTTCATTAGTGTTATGGTATGGTAGGTGGGATGCGTGTGAGCGTGAGTCTGTAAGTGCGTCGTGTGCGAGTGTGAGGCAGGCACACGAGTTTGCGTTTGTGTGTCTGTGGAGCAGCCGTGACAGATGAAATGGAAGATTCTTTCATTAGTTGTGTTTGAAGCTCAGCAGGGTCACAGAAACAGCGGACATTTAATTACAGCAGACTGAATGCTTCCCCCACTGACTGACACACACACACACACACACACACACAGACAGGCACACACACACACACACAGAGGGAGGTCTTTCATGGAACATGCTCCCAAAAGGTAATATTATAAACCACTCAGCAGGAGTGGTAACCTTGGACCCTCTCTACCTTTTCCTTTCTTTTTTCCCATCTTGACTTTATTTCAACTTCTCTCTCTCTCTCTCACTCTCACTCTCTGTCTATCTCACTCTCTCACTCGTCCTTTCATTGTGAGCTAAGTATAGCAGCAGTAATGGTGATGGGTGCAGATGGAGCAAGCATGTCTTAAATGTCAAACTCAAATGAAAATCACTGTTCCAGTGAGACAGAGTCATCTGGACACAACCAGTGTTATTTAACTCTCATACATATAAACACACACAGATGAAGTCCTACACAGTGTGGACTGCTATAACAATGAACAAATGGATCCTCAGAAGGGCATAAAAAGTACAATCAAATTATACAGTATCTGACAAAACAGTCTAAATTAAGATAAAATACCAAATTGTGTTTTTCACTAATCCTCTCACTGAAACATTAAAATCAAGTTTATTTGGTTTATAATTAAATGAATAAAGTTGCTCTAATTGTATGATATAAAACTCATCTGAACCCCTTTTTATTTTTCCTTTAAGGGCTTTAAAATTGGCTAAATCATCTTAATATTCACTATGAGCTTGTTCCGGCTCTTCATTAAATCTACTTAGAGATTACATAGAGGAATACTTAAACTCGAGCTTTTGCTGCAGTGCCACCTTTTTCTTTGATAAGTGATTTATATTCTTGAACTTGACCCCACTTTCTCTGTCAGGAACACACATGCTACATTTTTTTTAGGATTCAGTGATTTTTGTGAACATGCCATAAAGTGGGAATATTGTGGATGTTTTCTAAATTGCGCTTTATGGATTTCACATTCAGCCTGGTGTACTTGGTTTCCTACCAGTGTAAACGTTTTTGCTTACTGGAATTGAAGGTTTGGATTAGAGGTGTTAAAAATCTGAAACTGTGACCAGAATCACGACACAAACAAGTACAAGGGTGTCGGGCCTTGTTAGAGCATGTCAGTGTTTGAATATTATTCAATTTATTCGCTGAATTGAAAATAAATCTTATTGTTTGTTCATGGGGCAGTTGTGATCAAGTAATTAGTGCTGTAGTAAAAATAATGTGTTTTATTTCACTGTTTCTTATTTTTCCCCTCTAAAAAAATAATTGTATTAATCAAACCTCAGCTTCAGAGAGTTGTTAGTTTGTTGCACAGTGAAGAAAGGTTTTTGACACTTTTGGAGATCTGGAGCGATTTTTTTTGTGAATGTTTCCTGACAGACAGCTCATGCAGTATGTTTCATGTCATTGTCACAGTGAGAAGAGATGATGTGGAACTAGTGGGTGTGGAAATCTGGGGGTTGCCATCACACTACCAACATATATGAGTGTGTGTGTGTGCGCGTTCGTTTTACAGCATCGTTTCATATTTAATGAAGGCAATATTTAAATGTCTCCAAAATGAACATCTCCTTGTTGAACAACACAGTCCTGCAGAGGTTTAGTCACTTACTTTGATCTCAGATATGCTGAGACGTGACACAGTAGAGAGAGCTGCTCTCTCTTACTCTCCCCAAAATAAGGACTGATATTCTTCGGCTCTTTTGTCTCTTAGGACTATGAGACAGACAGTTGTGATTTACTCCAAGTAGCAGTGTGACTGAGTGTGTCTGTTCAATGATTCAGAGGTATGAGTTCATCTGCAGCCTTTGAGTGTGTGTCTCTCTATGTGTATGTTATTTTTTTATCAATGGAAAATAGGGTGTAAGTGGGTTTTCTTTTCCTTTCTTGTAGTTTGTCAAGTTTTTCTTCCCATAGGATGAAGCTTCTTAGACAAATTAATATTCACAAAATAATCTGTGGCAGCCTTGGACGTTTCTATTTGCGGTTTTAACAAAGCAGGGTTATTAATACAAAGGCTAACCGACCATCGTGTGATAACGAGGCCTTATATTGAATTGTCCTCAAATACTTTCCAACTTGTTAAATCATTTGATTGATTGATTCAAATGCAGATTTAAAAAATACTCGTGTTCGCTTGTTTTCGCGTCAGGGCACACAAACGAAGTCGTGGGAGGTTTGTGTTGCACAAAAATGATTCAATAGCTGCACGTAACGTGATGGTCTTAAAAGGGCACATTTCTCTTATGCTGCAACGCTGTAGGGACTCGGTGTGAATGGAGGGAGTGTGATAGAAAGACGAAAGGAGGAGTGGGACCTCTCCATCACTCCGGCTGTGACCTTCCAAGAGTCACGCTCTTATAGAGTACAGAACTAATGCCTCGATGTATTATCTGAATATGCTGCATTATCATTATGCCTCTCTCTCAGAATCACACTCAAAGTCTCGCATATACACACTCAAAAACAGAACACGGAGACATGCAGAGATGCTCTGGTGTTTGTCTGTACAACTTTTGGTGTGTGCGTGCACGCTGCCGGTCAGAGAAATAGAAACTGAGAGGAAGAAAGAATGAGAGAGTATGACACAAAAGAGTTTGTCCTTATGAGTAACTGTTCTCTCTCCCTCTCTCTGTGCTCTGTGCTGTGTGTAAAGAGGTTTGGAGGAGATAACACAGAGACTTCCTGGACAAGAGCAAGGTCAACAAATGCACGCCATCGCTGACACTTACTAATACATGCGCACAGTGCTGGCAATCTGGTACACAGTAGCAAGTGAGGAGAGACGAGGGACTGCTGGAGACGGGGGAGATAAGGAGGAAATGTCACACCATTATTTTGTATGAGAAATGGCCAAAGATGTGAACAGTCAGAGTTTCGTCTAATCCTGCCAAACACTAAGCGTCAATGAGTGTACTGCCCATTATCATTCATATGATACCACAGTTCAGTGCATGTGATCTGAGTTAGTTTTGGACATTAGTGGCTTTAAACTATACCATAGTTGGGTTATTTTTTTTTTTTTACTGTTGAAGTATTCTGGGGTTTGTGTGATTGATGATCCTGAGGTAATAGCACTGGTCTGAGGTAGATTGAGGTCCTTGACTTGAAGATGTACTGTAGACTGCAAAGTGAGTGTGTATGTGTGTCTGCAGGGCAGGATCGCAGCGAGACAGCTCTCATCAGGCGTTTTAAGGGCGATGGCGTCCGCTACAAGGCCAAGCTCATTGGCCTGGACGAGGTTACCGCCGCCCGTGGAGACAAACTCTGCCAGGACTCGATGATGAAGCTCAAGGTAAGAAGAGTATTTCTCCTCCTCTTGATCTGTCTCAAATTACAAATTAATTGTACCATTTTAAACTCGCTGTTAAAACAAACTTTCCACGGTAGTTGCGAGCAATTAAAAAAAACCAGAGGACGTTAACACCCAGAATTAATGTTATATTACAGCCTGCAGCTGCATGAAGTTCTGTGACCCACAAAAGACATCAGTTGCCAGCTTCATGCATATTCTGAAGTTCAACATTTAAATATGCATGTTTTGTTCATCATAGCATTACTGCGCTTTTGACGGTGTGCGCATGCATATAGAGTTTGTTGCCGTCTTTCTATGCAAATTGCTATAAGCGAGAAGTTGAATAGGAAGGATAGAAAATGGGGTTGTTATAATTTATAGGGATGACGATGATCAGTGCAAGAGGAAGTAAAGGAGGTTAGCCATATGGATGAGAAGGGGATTGGGATGAATGTCTCATTTGCAAGGACAGAAACAATTAGAGGGAGGGGTAGACAGATGGGGCAGTTAGCAGCGAGGAGATGGCATATCGGAGGGGAATCATTTGGATGATAGGTGAAAGAGAGACATGAGTGAGGATGAAGATGAAGAAAAATAGGCCATTTTCTATTCAGGCCTAATGAACGACCTTGTTTTCTGAAATAATTGATTGCAGAATTATGAAAAACAGGCTTTGAAATTCTGTTACATAAAAAATGTTGAAATTTTTCCCCAAGAAGTCGCATCTTTAAACAAAACCTAGATTTTGCATCTTGTCTCTACAAATGTATGCTGAAAGAGTTTGAAAACGCTGTCGGAGTGAAGAGTGCCTCATTCATTATTAATTTCCCTTTAAATCATATTGCAGGAGATATTTGAATTGAGAAAATTACATTTACGCTTTGTTTACGTGTAGTGAAAACTCTATCCAGCGGAGACCCGTAAGGGTGAGAAGAGGACCGACAGCTCATTGATCAAACAGCTTCCCTCCTCCTCATTTATTCAGACAGAAAATCCATCAACTCCTTTTCTCTGATCTCTCCACCTTTTCTTTCATACTGCTCCTCCCTTTTCTATCCGGAATCTGTCGTTTTTGTGATCCTGCTTCTCTCCTGTCTTCTTTTTGTGACTCGCCTATGCAAATGGTGACGAGGTGAAAATGGAGAGAAACTTAAACCTTTACATATACTTACAGCTATAAATAATCAGTATGTCGTTTGACTGTATGCTGAGTGCATCGTAGCAGTTGTACTGTGTTAAAAGCACGTTCCCAAAGCTTTTAAACAAGTTATATAAATTAAGTTGTTCCATTCAGCACCAAGCTATTTTTAAGCAAAGCAACTTTTTATTATTAAATAAAAACTATCATAACATTTCTGACATTCTCAATAAACTAGTAATTGATATCGATCTCCTTTCACATCATCCCTAGTCGTTTTGTAGAAAGATTGCATGGTGCCCTGGTGCACAATATAGTAAAATGTTGTTTGTTGGATGAGAATAAATGAGAAACCTGCCACAAATAATTTAAAGATTATAAATTGATGCCAGTATATGAAACTCATTGCTGATTTTTCAAACACATAGTTATTACCTTTATTGACAGTTGTTGGCAACTGCATGTACATTTCTATACTGCTTCTGACATGGTTGTATGGATTGTGTTTCTGTGTGTGTCTGTGTGTGTGCATCCTCAGGGAATAGCTGCAGCAGCACGGTCTAAAGGAGAACACAAACAGAAGGTGTTCCTGACCGTTTCCTTTGGAGGAATCAAAATCTTTGATGAGAAGTCAGGGGTAAGTTCTGAAGCAAATTTGATTCTCTTTACTTGTGGGTCTGTGTTTGTGTGTGTGTTTGTGTGTCCGTGCACTTGTGTTTCATCTATTAATGAGGCATCTCCATAAGAGGGAGGGGCCCCTGGGGAAATCAGGAGGCCCTAATTGAAACCCTGAGAACAAGGCCTCAGTAGATGAGAGAACATGGCCGTCCCATTGTCTTCCTGTGTGCAAACAGCAACTACACTGGTTTTATATTATGCCCCAGGATTAGGCATTTTCCATCTTACATGGCTTCTTCTTTGGTTAACCGACATGATCTGTCCAGACTTCATCGACTGTTTTCAGTCAATCTCCTGATTCATTTTTTAGCTCTGTTTACTGTCTGTTAACTGACCCTGACTCTCCCTCTATCACTTAATTTGCTAGGCGTTTTTCCCAGTGGCTGATAAGATCTAAGACTTACTTAAATCCATGCAAAAAAGCAATAAAACAAGAAGTGTAATATTGAATTTACTGGCAAGTACCCACAACCCATAGATATATTTGAAGCAGACGCAAGTAGAGAAGAAGATTAATGTAGTTATAGAAAGGCCAGTGTGTAGGATTTAGTGGCTTCTAGTGGAGGTTTGCATTGGAACAAATTTAATGGACCTTCCTTCCTCTTGCTTCCCAGCTCAAATCTACTACTCCTACTGTAGAAACAAGGCCGTTGCACATAACGGATTCCTTGGAAGTGCATACAAAAACATAGTTGCAGGTTATTATAATTATGACTACCATATTCCATCTATGGTAATAGGTAATGCCTATAACCTACACAGGGTTCTTTAAATGCCATTGCAGAGTAAATATGTTTGTAAATCAGGGAAAATGACCAGGCTTGTTTAGGATTATTTGATTGGTGTTATTTAGGCTCAAACCTGTAGTACCTGTCATTGTATCCTTAATCAAGAACTATAATATCGACCTTTCCAAGAATATGGGTCCTCTGGCGACTAAAGTGGCCTTTCCCCCCTGTTTTCTGTGTCTAATAATGTAGAATTACTTCCCTGTTAACTCTTTACCCCTTGAAAGCCTACTAGGAGTAACCCTTAAAGAAGTTTCTCTCATATTGCATCAGAAGTTAATGAGGGTGGTGTCTGCCCTTGGAAAAACAGGGAAAATATTGCAGTGGTTGTCAAACCAAATCCTTTTTGATATTTGTTTATGTTTTCGTTAGGGGTCCAGAGGAAGTCATCAAATATTGCCTTTATGTGGGAAAAGAGTTAAATTCTATAAACGTGTAAAAATCTCTCCCAACGAATTAATGTTGTTATTTTGAGGTGTATGGCTGAGTTGTGCTGCAGCAATTCTTTCCATATGTTTGTTTTTATATTCATCTTGGCAGCTGCAGAAAACCAGGCTTATTTTTTAAGCATAATACAGCAACTGTTTTTTGATGTGGACATATGCAGCGTGAGCTGTCTGTTTCACTGTCTGGCTCTGAGTGTGTCTGATTGTGAATGTAGACTGGTTTAGATAGAATATAAAGCTCGCCGCTCCATACCGAGCTTTAGTGGTTGACACGGTAAGCCTAAGATTTACACTTTGTCGGGAGCCGGAATGAGCTGACACTGTATGTGTGTGTACCCAGCAGCGATTCAAAAGTACCTTGTATTAGACAGGCAAGACTCTGTAAACAACGACCACCCACGTGGCAGCCATGTTGAATACAAGCACATTCAATCCTTTGTACCTCTTCTTATAACACTCATAATCCTTATCGTATTTCTCTTCTTGATGGCTCAAAATTTAGACACTGAAGGATAACAAGAGCTAAATAGAAAAGTGAGTGATAGATGCAGAAGTAGAGAGCTAGAGTTGGGAGGAGAAGAAGCAAGAAAAGTCCAAGGGGAAGGAGGAGGGGAAAAAAGGATGTGAAAAAGATAAATAGAGGAAGCGTGTGATTGAGGAGCAGAAGCAGACTGAAACAGAGTTAGAGGGATAGGTGGAGAATCAGTAAGCATATGTCAAAGTAAAGCTTTCTACAGGGAGACCTTGTCCTCTGTCTCTGCACATTAATATTAACTATAGAGATATGCTGTCCTTACTATCAGCCCTTCAACCACTCCTAATGGCAAAGGAGGGAGGGAGAGAGGGAGACGGGAAGAAAGAGAGAATGACTCTGCTGAGGTTCAGGGATCTTGACAGTCTCATTCCCCTCCTGTGCATCAGTCAGCCAGATGGGCGGATGGATGTATGGGTGAACGAATGGATGGATGGCCTCTCTCTTGGAGTAGGGAAGGTCGTGCAGGATGGAGGGAGGTGGTGCTTGAGATGGAGGAGAATAAGAGGGGAGACATTAATCTAACAGAGGGCAGGCCAGCATGCCTCTCTTCCTGTCAGCCTCTCTCTTAAAACACACACATGTGCATATACATAGAGACACTTGTGCATTACTACCCTCTTCAACCCCTTTGGCCAAGTCTCAGAAAGGAGACAATACCAAGGCAGATGAAAAACTAGCATGAGTGAATTGGTGAAATGGTTAGTTTGCACGCTGCTCCTCAGAGAGATCAGAAAGATCAACTTTTCTGCCAGTAGAAAAGACTACAAACAACTGGCGTCCAGACAATTCAATAAATTTCATTTGGGTCTTATCAGATATATTGTCACTGAATGGACCTACCCAATTTATAGTATTATTTGGTCTGTGGGGCTAGAGGAATGAAAGGGGCTGAAATTAGAGAAGGCCATAGGATGAGCCTTGGGGGGGTGGCTGTGAATTAAGCAGTGCTTGTTTTCAATGAACAAGTTTCATCATTAATCGTTTTACACTAAGGATGAGAAAAGGTGGCAAACAGGGGATACAGGAATGTGATTTTTGACATCAAAATTTGTATTAAATCCCAACTATCTATGAACATGTGCTGACTGATGTGTGACAAATTCTTTTTAGGTTTTAATACGAAAATAGACCTATAGCCTTGTAATGTTACCAAACTTAAGCTGGTATTCGATCATTTTTAAGCATGCGGTAAGAAAACTGCTCCATTGGCAAAACACCAGGAAGGTTGTGAGCACCAATTGGAATTCGAACTTGGCCCATTTTACATTGGAAGGCAGAGGGTTAGATCAAGTTTTAGGTCAGACTGTGCCTAAGAAATCAAACAGATCTGTTGCTCTGATGTTTATCACGAACATCTTTAAACGTGGTATGCAACCATCTTTCCCCACTGTTGCCTTAAAACCTTGTCAGTGTGGTTAAAGAGCGAACAGGTCTGATAAAGCAATTTCTGTGTCCCTGAACTCTATTTTCCAACAGCTCTGGCATCTGTTTGTCAAACACAACTCAGCCTTTTCACATCCAGACTCTTTCACGTGGAAGTTGAACATTGTCTGCGTAAATGGTCCTTGACTTCTTGTTGGAGAGAAGCCAGGTGGTCACAACGTAACTACAAACTAATTCACCATTAAGAATGAGGCCAAACAAGAGTGCATGTTATCCTCACTCATGCATTCGTTGTACACAAATGCAAACTTAGCAGGAGACTCAGCAGGAGCCACAATGGAAAATAAGCCGGGTTGAAAATAAACTGGACTCGTGCTCTAAGCTGTCATTGATATGCCACCAGCTGTATCACGCATCCACCATCCTTCTGTACTGATTTGTCTTTGTGTTTGGCACAAATACCCTACATTTGTGCTAAACATATACAACATTTACATAATAATATATTCTACGAGTGGGCTCCTATTTATAAATGTCACAATGAATCTATTCAAAACAAGCATTCAGACAGAAAATCACATTTGTTATATCATCATCATCCCTCTTTTCCTTCTACAATTAAAATTTAAATACATTTATTTTATGTTTGATGTTCAGATGCTTTTCCAAAACTTTAAAGAATCACTGCAGATGTGCTTTTTAAATCAATTTAATGTTTAATATGAAGTTCCCATAATAAATGTAGCTGATTAAAAACAAATATTTAAAAGAAATATAAACCACCAGTGATAATCCAAATTTCTGAAATTCCAAGTATGCAATTATTTTTCATCTGACGGAAACTCTTTTTATTTAAAACAGTGGACTCTCTTGATCTACAGTGTAGAGGTGGGCACAGGACGCTGCTTTTTATTTTTTAATCAAATGCAAAAAATAGAAAAAGACATGTAGGTTTATGCTTTAATCTTAAAAAGTACTTTAGGAAAAGATTAGAAAAAAGGGAAATCCTTACACACATTAAGGATTATATGTGATCTGATTGACACTGGCCAGGGGTGGGTACACATCACAAATCACACACCAGCGTTAATTCATAGCTTGCCTGATTTTAGCATATTAGAGGGGTTATGTCTGTCAGAGCATATCTTAACCAAATTAGTTTTACTTTTATGCCCAGCTTGGCCACAATAGTTCAAAATCTGTTTCATAAAATATGGTTATAGTCACATCTTTAGTGCCTTTAGTTGAGGAAAAAAACACCTCAGTATTGTGTCCTTTTAATTTCACTTACATGATCCATTATTTTCAGCCAATGCATGATGAACTGTGCGTATATAGTATTAAAATTAGTATCATGCTTCTTTCTTTGATTCTATATTCATACAGTTTTCTGATGTAGTGACATTAAACCAGTGATTGCGAATGAAAGTTTGCTACACTCTGTGCTCTGGTTTATTAATATTAGCCGCCAGCACTTTTTAAACACACCTACAGAGAGGCCACAAGTGCTCTGATCATTTCAATCTCCTGCTGTAGCTTCAGCCTTTATTCTATTATGAACAGAGTAGTGCAGGTGCATGGCTACGGCCAGATAACATGGCGCCAGATCTTCAGAATGTACTTGAATTTACAAAATAATACATAAATAAAAGTTACACGATTTATATGCATCCAATTTATTTACTTGTCCAACTTGGTGGTTGTGGAATAGCTGAAGTCTATCCCAAGCTGTTACAGGGTGAGATGTAGAACTCCTGTCCATCACAGGGCTAGCATAGAGAGACAGACAATCACTCACACGCAAAGATTCACACACAAGACTAACCAGTTAACCCAGCATGCATGCTTCTCAGACCATGCTAACCTAAGTCAGCTCACCGTGATTAATGTCTAACAAAGGAAAAATAATGGCCTTTCTCAAAAAATACGCTCAAAAAGTAAAAAGTGTGCTACTTTATTCTATATAGACAAGCTAATGGAGTTATTTCCATGTTTAATTCAGTTCAAATATTGTTTCACACACGTATATTACAGAATAAAAGCAAGAAATAAAGAAACCTGGGTTAAATAACCAGACCTGATTTGAATCTGATAAAAAAAAAAGCTAATTAAATCTTTAAGTTTAACTGCTAATCTCCCATCATGTTGTTCCTACTGGCTTAAGGCTGGATGGCCTCCACAGGCCCTTTGATGATGTCTCCCCTCCAGGAGAGAGAGATGTGACGATCGGAGATATTAGAGAGACAGTATCCTGCTGTTTCCCCTCTTCACTCCCAGAATAACAAGGAATATCTTGGTTCAGTGGCCAGCAACTGCTGAAGGGCATGCTGTCCACAGTCCCTCAGAGACACCGACGCTGTGTGTGAAAGATTGTGAGACTGGTACAGCACATCAACAGCGAGAAAAGCAGACCTCAGACCCCTGCTTTTACGCAGTGTTTGAGCATCTATATCCAACTAAAGCAGGCCATGTTCAAAACATCAGATGACATCAGCCAGTATATAACCTGATAAATGAAAATGAAAAATTAAAGAAATGGGAGAAACACACGTTATGTAATTTATCCACCAGAGGACAGTTATGGCAACACACATCCAGCTTATCCATGCAGAGTCAGGCAGATTGGACAAAGTAATCCACGACTACCTGTGATAAGAAAACAATGCTTTTAAACAGCATTGTCACATTGTTTTTTCTACCCTTTTCTCTAGCATGACACTACAAAAACATTCAAACCACCATAAAAATGCTAGTAACAGTCTTGTTGGCATAAATGTCTCATGAAGTGAAATCAAGTGTTGAACATTTCCATCATTAGTTTTGGAGCTTCAGTGGTGTTTTGACAAAATTTGAAATTATATGTGTAAAGTTCAATTTGTCATTTCCTTCCACGACCAGCATCTTAACTTGTTTTACCTTTGTGAGTAGAGTTTTGATTTTATTTTTCTACTCTAATTAGAGTTTGGCAGATATGTCAGATAGAACCGAGGTCCGCTACTTTATCATAACTTATTGAATCTTCCCATCCGTCCATTTGGACGGTGGGAGGAAGCCGTCTTCCCATTGCACTAAATTTTCTTCTGAAAGGTGGCACTTTCACCTTTGTACTTGTCTTAGATGTCAAGCACACAGAGAACCTAAAACCAGAAAGGGAGGTCAGTAATGTGTTTTTAATGCTAAAAAAGTGACGTTAACTAGACCAAAGCTTCTGTGAACGTTTTCAGCTTTTTATTAAAAAAGCTGGTATTGATTATATGTATTTTTCTACTGTCTAAGCTCTACTTGCTACCAAGACAAAGTGAAGCAATTGAATTTATGCAGTCATTTAATTCTCTGCTCTCTTTGAATCAGAGTCCCTCTTTGTCACCTCACCACCCACCCAGAGATAATTCAATAACCTCTGCAAATGAGCTCTGTGTGTGTGTGTGTGTGTGTGTGTACATCCTTAGCTGCCAATTTCAGGTCAATCAGAGGTGATAATTATAATCATTACTCCAATTATTAAATTTAGAAGACATGACTCACAGAATGATTATCTGTTTCTGCTGAGGTGGTTGGTGTCTCTCTGTGTGTGTTTGTGTGTCATAGGTCCCGTGTTATACTAGTGTCACTCTACTCTGCCATGTCGCACTTCTGGAGTAGCTTCAGAGAGAGCAGATGTGTGTGTTTAGCCTCTGATGTATAAGGCTCCAACCCCTAGCATGCACTCAAGGGCTACTGGGTTATTATGTTGACTCTGTGTCTCTGCTCCCAGCATGCATCTGGCATAGACAATAACAACAAAGCAGACATTTAGTGTGACTAACAGAGGGGCTATTGCATATTATGCTGTGAATTGTGAGCGTGTGTTTGTGTTTGTGCGTGTTGTGAGTGAGGGCACAGATGAAGTGATCAAGTCGACAGCTTGCCGAGCTGTGATTGTCACTGATCCCCCCCTCTGTCCTCGGGAAAAACAGTGCCATCTGCCACGGGGCACAGGCAATGCCAGCTTGGCACTCCCCACCCAGACTAAACTAGAGAGGGCAGGGGAGCTAGAAACAATTTAATGTAGGATACAAGGTCTCTGTGTGACTGTGTGTTTTTGTGAGTATATACTTAAGGGGGTTTACATGAGATGATTATGCTTCCCACATGGTTTGGAAGTATAGATGAGTGCATCCTAACTTTCTGGTATAAGTTTTTTCAAGTTACTGGTTTGCAGCAGACAGTTTAATTATTAAGAAAGAATAAATAAACTTGCTTTTTATAAAGACGTAGAGTCAGTTTGCTTCGTATGTGTTTTTAAAACATATATATATATATAGATATGTAAATACAGGGCTTTTTGTTTGCATCTTTACAATTTAAAGCTCATCTGTATCATTATGTCATTCCCTGCTACAGGTCCTCCAACACCACCATGCTGTCCATGAGATCTCTTACATTGCCAAGGACATCACGGACCACCGAGCCTTTGGCTATGTCTGCGGAAAAGAAGGGAACCACCGCTTTGTGGCTATCAAAACCGCGCAGTCGGTTAGTATTTATGTACATTCAGTCCAATAAGCGGAAAATGAACCCAAACCCCCACCTTTCACCTTCACCGTTTTCTGAGCTCTTCCGACATTTACATTTGGAAATATCAAAACTAGTGCTGTCAGCGTTACTCTCGTTAAAATGACGTGAATGGGGCTGGACAGCGCTAACGCCTTAACGAGCTAACCGCGCTAATGCATTGATGCCTTGCAGCCCCACGCACGGGGCGATCAGCACTAACTCGCTAATAGAGATTTGCCGCGTTAATGCAGTTATGGCGTTAATGTCATTTTTGATTGATTGATTGATTGATTGAATCTTTATTTTGAACATGTTGAAAAAGTACAACAAAATAGAATTAAAAGAGACAAATGAACAAAGCAAAACAAAAGGAAAACGAGCAACCACAACTCCAAATTAATGAGATTAATGCTGACGGCACTAATCTAAACATAGTAAATAAGTGATGCTGGCCAGTGCTGATGTTACAGTCCTACTCCACTGTTATAGCTTGAAGTCTTTGGCGCTTCTGAACTGTTGGTCATGATTTAGATTTTCTAAAACTGAAAACAGAGCCCAGAGGATGTTCAGTATAGTTTCCTCTCACCCCGCATGAATAACAATATGGTATTTTATGGATTTTTCATCCAACGACACAAAAAGACGTTGTGTAGCCCAGCTCTCTTTGTGTTTAGGTTAATTTATGATTCATCAGGCTCTTTGCTCAGTAACATGAACCTCTTGACATTTAGATAAGGACCCTTGAATACCAGCTCATGTCGCTTTGTGCTGTTCATCAAACAAACTGTTTACCGAGTAGATCTGCAGCTTTAGGTTTTGTGTGTTCAGAACAGCGCAGCTTCGGTTCTGCGTCGGCATACTCTATATAATATTGAGTACTTCTTTCAGACCTTTTATGATTGTTGCTGCTGTTGTTGTATGCGCCTGGCTTGTTTCGTCTGGATTCAGCTGGCTCTCTCTGTAGCCATATTGATTTCCCATAGTGAGTCGATGAGGGTTTGAGTGTGTGTCACCAGCCCTAATGGCATATCCATCCTCCTAGGGCCATGAACCGTGGCTCTTTGACTGAGACAGATATGCGCCAGTCTGCACTCACAAATACAGCAGCCGCATTTCCATTAAAAAACAGTTGTTCAGAAAATGTTACCCTGCGTAACAGTGAAGCACAACGGTAAGTTCTCATCCGTCAGCTACGCTGCCTTTTGCCTGATGTGTGCCTGAGGAAAGGTCATAATTATGTTTTACTTCCATTTTCAGGATTTGAACCAGCCATCACTAACACTCAGACTATTAGTTGTGGAGCAGACAATAAGAGGGATGGAGGCACAGAGCTCATGGCCGAGGCTGTAATTGGAAAGTAACTGCTTTGATGTGAATTAACAAAGTGTCTCTGTTGTCATGAAGACTAAGACTTAAAGATGTTCCGAACAGGCCAATTTAAGGTCGCGTTCAAAAGTAATTGGCTTACCACTCAAATCAAAGTCTCAGGACAAGAAAGACATGTTTTATTTAGCCAGTTTTAGTGAAGATAGCAAGACTCTAATTGTGAATAGAGGATTGTCAGTCATTGTTATAACTTTTCTAAAAAAGTTGCAGCTGTAATTAGCATGACTCGCTTTGTTGTTTCAAAACCTAGGTTTCAATTTGTAGAGAGGCTACAGAGAGTTCAAATGTAGTTTAATGTATTACATAATTTATGACACAGTAACAGATTTAGCCAGTAAATCCTTTATTTTGAGCCCATAGAAATTATTTAAACAAAGTTAACAACATGAGTCTTTTTCTCTAAGTAGTCCACTTTTGCACATCCTCATTTTAATTTTTCTGATCATTTTTCTAATGCACATGCTTCCTCATGTAAATTCTCCTAAAGGTTTTCAACATGACTTCCAGATTTAACGATTTTCTGAATTTCATAAAACAGAAATAATTGAATTGAATTTAGACAAGACAGGTTTAACAAAAATCAGTTCACCAAGAAATACGTTCAGGAATATCCTCAAGATATTCCGCTAACAACCAACAGCAGAATTTAATTTGGGCAATGAGAGTGAATCTCTTGCATTAATATTTAGTAGAATTGGAGACTCATCTTCTGCTCTAAAATCCTGATCCGGGCAGATTTTATTAGAACTGTGTCTGCAGTAAAAGTCTTTATCGTTACTTTTTGTTGGAATCATTTATCAGGTTTGCCGTAGGCTATGAATTAGTCATCTGTGCTGAACTGAGGTTATCTCATCTCTCTGGTCCTATGAGCAGGCCACTCCTCCTCAAAGTTTTCTGCATTAGCACTTTCAGAATTCAGTGATTTTCTCTGCTCACTCTCTTTTCATACCTTGAGGTTTTGATCGAGGAAAAGCAAAAAAGAATGGGAGAGAAATCACAAGAGAAAGTGAGGATTAGAGCACGTATTGTCAAATGTAAAACGGATCTGAATTTAAAAGAGTGACAGTATGTTTCAGTGTTGGCTCAGCGGGAGAGAAGTTTACCCCAGCGTGTATGTCATGTGCCTTATTCGGCTCAGAATATCTTGCAGAAAGCCAACACTAAAATAGAACTACATTTTGCACAACATTCAGTCTATGAACTCTGGCTGCACTCCGCATAGCTCCAGTCAATAATTGATTAGGTTTGAAAGACCGTTGTACTATAAGACTCTTTGTTATTGCGCTGTGACAGTAGTTATAGGTTGTGAGTCATCTCGCTGGTTTGTTGTCACCACTTTTGTTCATTCGAGGAAAGAGGTACAAAGGTAACACAAGGCTACAATTTTTGCTGCGTGAAGCAATAGATCATGCAGTGACTGTGTTCACCCCCTGCCCGTTTCCATGAAAGTGTGCAGACAGCAAAGTCTTAAACATACTTACGTGTTCTGAGTTACGTCACTTACGCCTCAAGGTCAGTGTTTAATTACTTGAAGTGGCACAGAAAAAAAAGTGGCACAGAATTTTTGGCATCCTTCCCACTGTCGCCGAAGCACTTGCTCATAGCGGTTCATATGATTGTTGAGGTTTCCTCTGTTGTATTATTGTAGGGTCCACCTTACAATATAAAGCGCCTTGAGGCGACTGTTAGAGGTGGGCGGAACAATCCAAATATCAATAGTGTCGATACCAACTCTGGTATTGGTATCGGATCGATACTAGCCAAATAGGATCGATACTTTGTTTCAGTAAGTAGCCCACTGAATTGTGTTAAATTATAGATTTTGGGGGAATTAAACAATACACCTCAAACACGCACTATGAAACATGTCAAACAACAGAATTTGACCCAAAACGCTTTAGAGAAGTTGGAAGATGTGTTTTGTTGTGATAACTAAGTATTATAGAACGTACAAATCAGAGTGAGTTAGTGGTGATGAGCCGTCTCTTAAATCATCACACACTGTCTCCCGAACATAAGCTGCCTTTACAGGTTAAAAGTATCGGTACTGGTATCAGCACTTGGTTTACTTGGTATCGGATCGATACTAAAATCTGCAGTATCCCACAGCACTAGTGACTGATGTTGTGATGAACAAAATTGAATTACATTTTTTCTTATTTTTATACTGTGAAAAGATTCCTGAAAAGCTAGACAATTAGTCTTTCTTCTGTTACAGTTTTATTTGGGCAATTTAAATTATGAGGGTGTATTCTGCTGGATCAGCTTTCTGTAGGTAGAAGTTGAAGTATAATCAAAGAAGAGCACTTTGTGTAATATATCTTTGAGAATGAAAACTTGTCAGATCCCGTACAGCAGTTTCTAATGCCTATTCTTTTTTTTCTTTTTTTTTATCTCTACTATGTATCTACAGAATTACAAGTTAAATCTACAAGGAGCATTTAAAATGTTGCACGACTCTGTCTGTAAAATGCAAAGAAACCTGATTTTTATCCTAGATGACTTCTCCTTTTAAGTTAAATCACTCTATGGTCCTGTTCTAACCAGTTGTGCTTGTTTTCCTGCAATGCATACTGGATGTCCTCTAGTGTCTAGAAGTGGTGGCCCTTTGATAAGTCTTGGGGAACCACATCTAATTAGTTGGCACCACAATTCAGGTGTTTCCGGGGAGTGTTGTCCCTCACATGGTTCAAGACATTACAGTAGAGCCTCACTCTGGAGGATTACCTCAGAGTGCACAACCCTGTGAAGGTAAAAAGCAGAACCTGCTCTTGGTCACACTCCTGACTGATGTGCTTTCTTCCACCTTTTACTCCAGAAACAGCTGTTCTGTATTTGGGTCACAGTCAGCGATCAGGGTCTCTTAATGGGTCATGTCAAACTCACTCACATCTTCACGGAAAGCTTCATAACTCAAAAAGAAAGCTCAGTAGAGACACAGAAGAGGCCTCTTCTCTGTGCATGTTTGTCAAATTGCAAATGCAAATCTGAAAAACTTGCAAGGGTAATGATCAGAATCACCTTTACTTGTCTTAAAAGTCAGAATTTACTAAAAAAGTTGAAGAGAAATGTGCACTTGTTAGAATTTAAAGCAGGGTGTGTGATAAAGTGACAGTGAGATGGGACAGATTAAAGGTTTTGGCCTGAGGCCTCTGCATCATTAAAGTGAATGAGGTGGTATCTTTTTCCGCACTGTTCATGTCAGTCTGATCATGGCCTTAAACTCCTGTCGTGAAGTTGGGCAGGGAAATTAATCCTCACATAACGAGAATGAACATGCAGTTCTTGAGTTCTGATCGGTGTTGTGCTCCTGTTAATGTGTGTGCCTGTGCTAATGGTTGGATAATGTGTCCTCATCCTAGGCTGAACCTGTGATTCTGGACCTGCGGGACTTGTTCCAGCTTATCTATGACATAAAGCAGAGAGAGGAGAAGGAGAAGAAGGCCCAAAAAGACAAGCAGTGTGAGCAGGCGGTGTACCAGGTACTCTTCTCAACTCTCTGGTATTTTTTTGTCTTTTAAACAATTTCCTTAATCATCTGCCATAAGTATGATGAGGTTCATGTGAGAGACTCTTGACAGATGAGTCAGGTAAGACTTAAAAAAACATCAAAGAGTAACATACGGAGCACCCACTTTCAGGTTTCATCAGTGGTACCATCTGCCCATTGTGCTTATTCACCTTCCTCTGTTCTGTCTTCTGTACGTCTCCTGTTTAATTTTCTCTTTATCTCTCTGTCTCGCTCGTTCTCTGATGATTGCCAAATGATTATCTGAATGCTGGGAAGCTGCTATGTCTCGCTGTGCTTTCCGCCTACTCTCTCTACTTCACCGGCTTAACTCTCCGCCTCTTCCCTCTCTTCTGTCTTCTCACCCCTGCTCCTCTCTCCTCCCCGTTTGATCTCTCCCTCTCTTTCCTGCTGCCGCCGCTCATCCGCAGACAATACTGGAGGAGGATCTGGAGGACCCTGTCTACCAGGTAACTTCTTGACCAATCCCATTGCTGCTGTCACCTGCTGCATTTCTAGCCAGTCAGCTTGCTCCTCTGTGTGTGCACTGTGGGGAGACAGCTCCTGTTTGGGTAGATCTTCGTAATAAGCACAACACACGCTGTTTAGGGGTTTGCCGATGTATACAAAGAGCCAGTAGGAGACACTCATATCTGTGTGTTCATGAGTCTGTAGCTGTGGGTGCATGATTAGCTGAGAGATGTGTTTGTTTTCTCAGTTGCTCTGGGTATTTATTACTGCTTAAAGCCTCCTCCGTGTGTCACTGGGATCTCTTCTTCAACTGCTTTTTAATGAGAACCTATTGACAATGCTGTTTGACTAATCACCTCTGCAGTTTTCTCTCAGTTTCTTTATCTTCCAATTTCCCTCCTGCTTCTTTTTTCCCCCTCTCTTTCCCGTGCTGCTGACGTTGTAGTACATTGTGTTTGAGGCGGGACACGAGCCCATCCGTGACCAATCAGAAGAGAGCATTTATCAGGTACTCACAAGCTCATCTTGTTTGCTTGTGTCTTATGTAGCTTTAAACTACAGTTACTGTGGTTAATCTGCTGACAGGGAGTTCCTAAAAGCGTTTAAGCTACAGAGATTTAATCACCTATTTACTGTCCAATCGGTACAAGCTGCATTACTCTTTAATGGGATAAATATACTGTGGCCTGCTCATAGAATTAATTGCCGTTTTTACACATGAAAACAGCAATTGTAGATACAGGAAATAAAGACTTTAAGAATCTGAGGCAAACAACCAGCCAACACTCTCCAGAGGGCCCTGATAGCTAAAGCTAGCTACTCCTGGGAGATGAGGCTTTCTCTGGGTGCACTCCTCAGAGATGTGGGTAGACCTCCGAGGGATAAAGAGGGGGAGGGTTGGGTGCGCGTGGAGGGGATGTGGAGGTTATTCCTGTTGTGTGTGTGGAAGGAAGACCCCTCCTCTTTTTCTCGCCTCCCCTCCCTCTTTTCCCAAGAAGATGAAAGAAAGCGGGGGAAAGAAAGATTAATCACCAGCCTCTCGTTTGATCTTTAAATAAAATGGATTGAAATAGAGGGAGCGCTGGCGCGTGCACAATCGTACGCAAACAAATACACGTACAAACAAACCCCCACACACACATCATGCGTAAAAAACGTGCGGCTCAGCCAGCCTCCAGCCACAGAGGAACTAATGTATGAATAAAGATGGCAGCTTCTGGAAATAAACATGTGAAAGAAGTAAACAAGGCAATGAAAGGAGGAGAAAGAATGGGACAGGCTGTGCTAGATAGATATCCACATTTTTCCTCTGTGCTATTTTTTGTTTTTCATTTACCACTCTGATTAGAGCACATCCAGCTGGGGAAGAATAAAACTTTGTTTCAAGCCTTGTGCCACTGTAGGAGAAATCAAACCATAGGAATCTCAGGATTCATACATATCAGCATTTTGCTATCGCTGCTCATTGTTTCTTCTCATTACACACAGACTCAGATCTATCTGACTGTGTGACACAGAAATATTACATGTCTCCATGTGTGTGACAATGTGAGTTATTACATGTCTGTGGATGTGATAAGCTGCCTTATCCATTCTTTATTAGAGAGAGAGAGAGACCATCGCCACAGGCTGATAGTCTTCTGATTAACCTAGTAAATGAGTTCTCACTCAAAAGATTTTAATTCTGATTATCCCTGCACACACACAAACACTTTACTAGTGATTGATGTGATTCCAGGAGAGGCAGGTTACAGGGTTTTGTGTTGGCATCCAGTTTGTCGCAGTGCTGGAACAGTGATGAAGTGTAAAGTTTTATTGCTTAATTACTCCAGAGGTAACAGGCTCTCTTGGCTGTTCTCTGAATCTATTGGTCGATTGTATAGGTTCCCACCAGTCAGCAGAAGGAAGGGGTCTATGACGTCCCAAAGCGACACCCAGTGAGTGACCGTGTGTATGCCCGTGCCCGACCTCCCACCCCCCTCAGCCTGCCTCCCCCTCTCAGACAAACCTCTCAGCTGTCCCACGTGTTACTCAACGTGGAAAGCCTTTCTGCTTCAGCACTCTCCCATCATGCGGTCATGTGGAAGCTCTAATTTCGCATTTTATTCTACTTCCTTTTAATATATCTCCCACACAGTGATCAGTATGTCTAATTTTCCCCTGAGAGGTTTGCTGGGATCCAGTGCCTCATGCAGTGTGCTGTGCTATTGTACTGCTTGTGCTGTAGTTATGGTGGCTGGTGCCGTTCTCCTCGTGCCCCGTGGTGCCTGCTCCTTATGGTTAACTGGGATAATGTGTGTGTTTGGATGTTTGTGTCATGTCAGCTTTCTCAGTGAAGCATGCTTGGCTGTGGTTTGGCCAGTCATGAAGCTTGCATGATGTTATCCCAGACTGCACTGATCACGTATTTTGTCACTGTTATATTTTCGTAAAAATGATATTATTACGTCTGACTGTAAATGTGCATGACATCATATATTTAAAATATACTTGAGCTTTGTCGAGCAGTTTTTCACCCTGTCTGTGCCTTTTGAGTGAATGTTTGCAGTGGAAATCTGTATTCCTGTTTGCGTGTGTACATGCAAGCCTCTGTTCACACTGCCGGTAGTTATAATGAAAGATGACCTTGACCACTGTCAGGCTGTGCTATACCTCAGCTGCTCTTTATCTGCCCATAAAGATGGAAGTTATATTGCGGCCTGATTTAATCTACTAAAATCTTCACACTCACAATAATCAAGCTGTTGATCTGCTGGTGTGTGTTTTGGTTTATGAGTATTTGAGCTTATATTATTTGAACACACACTCCCATTTAGCTCTAATTATTTTGTAGAGCTCACCACCAGTGCCTGCAATCTCTTTGTGTATTCCACTGCTGTAATAGATCGCTAAACTGGACTCCTCAACGTCACTACTGGCAGTGACGATCTCACTCTATGAATTTTGGTAGTCTTGAAATCAGTCTCGCAGTTTTCTGGCTGTATATTATCCCCAGATTTAGTAAGAAGCTTACAGGCACCATAGTATTTCTGTTCTCTCCTCACCCAGCCCACAACACATGCTGTTATTTGGATTGCCTTTGTGTTGGCAGGTGTCTGAACGTGAACAAATCCAATATTTCTCTCTTGTTGTGCAACCAATTGGGCTAGTCAGTCCATTGTGGCTTAAATAAAGCAGATTCAAGTCTTTTCTGCTTCCCAGTCAGTCGGAATGTGAGCATAGATCACAGAAATATAAATGGACCAGATAATTTTTTTTAATTTCCTTTGTGGCAGACAACTTGTACGGTAATTTGCAGATACTTTCATTTAAATTAAAAATAAAATCCGGGCATCAAAGGGTTAAAAAGTGCTGCTGCGCTGATCTCTCTGTGGATTAAATGTTTCGAGCATGTTGCTCTTCAGTCAGTAGTGTGACACCAGAAGTCAAACTCTAGCCATCTTATCATATTGTAAATATATGCACGCTCCTGATGTCCAAGTAAGGTTTATTTATATAGCACTTTTAAGACATTAAGGTGTTAAAAACACAGTCAAAATGAACACATCTGAATCAAGTAACACACACAAAAACATGACCCTGTCTGAATATGATTTTTTTTAAAGGATACCACAGAGTTAAGGGTGCAAATTGAGAGAAGTAAGCTGTTCCACAGGTTTGTAGTTTACAGCTCTCATTAATTTTCAGATGGGTACGTGGAATCACAAAAAGAGCTCTACCTGTGGATCTAAATATCCAGTTTGGTAAATATGGAGTTATTGTGGTGAAAGGAATTTAAGGGAAATTTTATGGTTATATGAAGTGACAACTTGGTTTTCAGTGTTGCTAAAATAAAGTTGAAATAATTAGATATTAGGATGTAAGCTTCTTATTCTGCTGTCTATGGCAGAAATATTGGTAGCTGAGTGACCAGACACAGCAGCAGGTTTGTTATTTGTAGTGCATTCAATATTTATTTTATTGACAATAGAAATTCACCGTCCTCTCAGAGGGACTGACAGTAGACAACAGTGCAACATGACATCGATGTACACAGTACACCTAGATGAAATGATCTCATCGGCTGAAATGTGACCTCCTGTCTAAAGCAGTCTCTTCTCTTGTTTAATCTGTCACCGTCTTAAATGATGGCAAATCAATAAAACACACACACACACACACACGCACACATAAAGCGATTCCAATCTACTGAGCCCTTGACCCTCTGGGACCTGAGCGAGTCTGTTGAATCAACAGCAGCCCTCAACACCTTAGAGTTCACATGCAGAGGTCAGTGTATTTCCACCACACATCATGGCCAACTCAAACACTGTACTACCTTAATAGAATATGACTGTAGACTGCTTATAAAAGATGGACAAGTGATTACTTGGTGACTTATTAGTAAAACACAAGATTGCCCTTAATAAAACTGAAGTGCAGACTTTGTGCTGTTTGTATGTTAAGCACACAGAAAGGCATATTATTTGTTAGGTAATTGCAGTTATTATGAAAGGGGAAATGAGTGATAGAAACCCAAAGTAGAAGACTGTGAATGTGTTTATTCCAGTGTTAAAATTGGGTATTTTAACACTGGACTTTAAGGAGATTGACTCACTTTGGTATCAACCTGAATTTGAAAGTTGCAGAACTGCAGATATTGGCACTCATGCATTGGCTTCAGTAGCATGATCAGTGACATCATCACAAATATTTAGCTTGTTGTTGATTTTGTGGCATTTGGAACAAGTATTCCCAACAGGGAAGATGATGGAAAAACTATCCAATGGCAACACTCATAACACGGTTGATGGGCGTTTCTTCTCTGGTAATATATAAATAAAGAAGGCAAACAACTGATACTGGCATACATATTGGTCAGGCTCTATAAATTACATTGTGTGTGTTTGTGTGTGTGGTGGCCTGTGAGACAGAAAGGGAGAAAAAGAGCTCTAAAAATTAGTTATTGTTATCCATTGTGTGTCCGGTTGTGTTATGAGTTTCGTTGTGTGTGTGTGTGTGGCTTTGCGTGTGGCAGGTCAGCAGGGGGTTTTTTTTGGTGCGTGCCAATGTGATCAGTCACACGGCAGGGGATCAGCAAGGTGGTGTTAATTAAAGGGGATGCGTTAATTGTATGCAGAACACATGTGCACAGGTAATTACTGTTTCCCTAGAGACGGCTAATTGATAGGTGGCGGCAGTACTGATAAAGATAAAGGGCCAGGCAAAGAGATGGCGAGAGTGTATAATGGGCGCAGAGGGATAATTGGCAGGGCAAAAGAGAGAGAGGGTGGTCAGACTGGGAAAGTGAAGGAAGAAAGATGGAGAGAAATAGGCAGCAGCAGAGTGGAGCTTTAAGTGATGAACACAGCAGATCCTGCATGATTTAAAATATGCTCCACCCATCCAAAAAACATCAGATGGATTAAAATTTAGATTTTTAATAAAAATTAATATGGTTAGCATTGAGCAATCTGTTATTGTTCTTTTCACTGTCAACTAATGCGGGCCATACCTCATGCTTTCCTGCAACGAAAATAATACATTCATTATTGCTGTCATTCAGTGAATACTATAGCTCTGCCAGACCAATCTGACGTCATTTTTTAGTGCCAGTGTTGGTGAAAGGAACCGCAAAGCCCATCACTGTGCTGTAGCCTACAAAATGTAGTTGTTTTGTGCAATCAGATTGGAGTGCAAAATACATGGGAGTAGTGTGTTGGTATGACCCTTTCACATGTCTTATTTTCCCCGGCTATAGGTTTTTAATGGCAAATGGGCTTTTTCCAATTATGTACGCCCTCACTGTGCTCTCACATGAAGCATGTTAGTTAAACCAGCTCTGTTTTCTATGTCTGCCTGCTTGTCAGTCTCACACTGTGGTTCCTGACGCATGGGAGCAGGCTTTACAGAAATACAAATAGGGTTTAAACCCCAGCTCAGTGCTGTAGTTTAGACAAAAGGTAGGGATGATCTTTAAACCTCTTTAAATCTTCACTTGGTCTAAGTCAGACAAGAAGAACACTGTTCTGTGACTGCGTGTGTGTGTGTGCGCGTCCATGTGTGCGTGTGTGTGTGCATCACTAGAACACCTGCAATCCATCATGTTCCTCTCTTTAAAGAGACTCATTCCACCTCCCTCTGTCCTCCTCTTTCTCTCAGCGTGTATGAAAGATAACTAACATGTTTGTGTGCGAGAACATTTTCATCCCACCTGCCATCTAACTCTGGGGTTGTGATTGCAGAATGGACATAAAAGAAAACCCCACCACCACCACCATCACCATCATCGACATCATCATTCTCATGAACAACCCCTTCACCAAGAACAAACCGAACAGCAGCAGCAGTCGCAGTCACATATGATAGACTTAGACCTGGATATGGTGACTCAGGTAAGTTGTTACAGTATACTAACATGCACTTTGTAGTTCAAACTAATGCAATGTTCAAAGCTCTAAACAGGGAACATACTGTCCTGAGCGTTAGTTGCCGTGAACTACTCTTTAATCACGTCCTCAGATGATCTTTGGTGTTCGCATCCTCGTCTGTACCTCCAACTCTGTTCTTCTGTAGTCATAAGTGACCCCAACTCTTAACCTCTGTCATTTATGAATAAAACATGCAACCTTGTTGTTGCCATAGTAACCAGGTTCAGGCAGGAGTAAAGTCAAGAGCCGCACGGGTGCACCCATGCATTCACGCCACCGTGGTGTCCATGTGTGAAAGAGGACAAGCCAATGGAATAGAGAGAAAAACTCTCACTTAGCTCAGAGCGGAGGTCCTTTAAGGGCGGAGTAGACGTAAAGGTCATAGTGTCTGTCAGAGAACTGGTGTGGGGGTCAGCAGGGTTAGCCGACAGCAGCGGTCATCGCGGCTCCGAGCACATTAATAAAGCATTCATAACACTATGATAATCACAGCAACCTGACCTCACCAACCCGCCGCCGCACACGTAAAGAATATTGAGCGAATGGAAACTGGACAGAAGGTCTATAAATATTCAACTTCCTGTGCTGTTTGAACACTCTCTGCAGTACATTTTCCCCGTGAATGTGGTTTCACATTAAAGAACATCAGCACGGGCTCTGTCATTGACGAATGATTCATTGATGAATGCCAGAGGAAATTTATTGTAAAGTTAGAAAAACTCTTAAAATGTGTTCTGTGAGTGGAAATCCTTTTATCAGTGCCTGTGAATGCACTATTTTGTCTATCTTGGATATCTGGCTTATCTTGTTGATTCCATTTTGTCTGCTTTGCTAAACTCTGCTGCAGCCGTAGTATATATTACAACTTCCTATCCCTCTTAGTAAAAAAAAAAAAGCCTTCTAGACTCATAATGTAAAACACCATGCTCACAGATCCATTTTCTGATATGTGTAAAAAGAACTTTGTGGTCTATGCGTGACCCAGGAGAGTGAACAAAAGGGAAGATATTCTAAGAACATTCATTATCTCTAAAGAATTTATCTGCATCCATGATTTATGCTAATCTCTGACCATGTGTTCAAGGCTTAAATTCCTTTATCAACTAAAAATAGACTATCCTTCACTTGCCACCAGCCTAAAGATATTAATAATATGCAAAAAAAGAGGCAGATACTAAAGTGAAGGATCATGTGAAACTGTGAAAGGAAACAGAGCGGTACAGAACCAATCCGGATTGAATACAAAGGCTGCTGTCTCCGATAGTTATTCCCTCTGGGACATACCCCATATCTTCCACAAGA
Organism: Pundamilia nyererei; assembly: GCF_000239375.1. Lineage (NCBI taxonomy): Eukaryota > Metazoa > Chordata > Actinopteri > Cichliformes > Cichlidae > Pundamilia > Pundamilia nyererei. The sequence goes on from NW_005187447.1 coordinate 1,009,551, forward strand.
AGGAAACATTAATGACTTGTCCAAAAGACGACGCTGCTACAATAATGATACTAGAGGGTGTGGTAGTCTGCTTTTAGATCCACTGATGGAAAGAATCTTTATCTGAAGCAGATGACAAAGATTGTGATAACTCCTGGTAGGTATGCCATCATAATCAATCATTTCATCTCATTATCCCATCTCTCCACACCCCTCTTTTACCTCTTCTGTTGCTGCCAAAGTCCTCAGGTAGGTAACTTTAACATACCGAGCTAATGTCGCGTCGCATGCGGTGTATGATGCACGTTGCACTGGAATGTAGAGCGATTCAGAAATTGCATGTAGTCTAATATTCCCGCGATTGTGCCTGACTGCTATTATGCGCTTTCTCTAATTCTCAGAATATCAACCAATTAGAAATTTTTGGAGACATGTCTACGCCTCCTGACATCACCTCTCCATCTGTGAGTAGCCGTTATACATACACAGTCTGTGACTTACGTCTTTTAAAATAATACCGGCATCTCCACTGAGTTGTCTCCTTTTCGTTGTCCGCCTGACCTCCAACCACAACCTGCACAGACTCCCGCCTCTCCAGCCAACACCCTGGACCCCTCACAGGGCTTGCAGCCTCCCACGGAACTGTTTGCTCCCTTCAATCCTGCGTCTGTGCCCTCAGGTAAGACCTTGTTTACGTTCTGCTTAAATACAAGGCTTCTAAAAGCCAGTGGGTAACAAGCTCAGCAGGAGAGACATGAAGGCAAACTGGAGACTAAGAAAATTCAGATGCAGGGGGCATCTGAAGAAGAGAAGAAAAGGGGTTGTGCTGAAATAAATATAGAGCGATGGAGTAGAAGCGAAACGTAGACGAGAGAAAGAGGAGAAAAGGTGGCATTGGTTGTGTGTTGAATATGAAAAGCATTATTATCCCGCGGCCTCAGATGCTGCTGATTTACTTGTGGCTGAGCCAACTGCGTCAGACGGGGGAAAGTAATAAAACATGCCGCGATGATTGTAGTGAAGACTTCTTTGTGCACAGAGCTACTGTGTATTTAGAAATTGGTATAAAGGTTTTGCATCTCTTTATTCACTCCCCTCATCACCTCTGCTTGCCTCCTCTTTTCCGTTCTCTGTGCATGTGTCAGAGCAGCCAAGGTTAAATGTCAACTTTCTCCGCTGTAGTTAGCAAGCAGAGACTAGAACCAGGAGACTAGTGAGTGTGAAATACGAAACAGCTTTTACTGATGAATCTGAGTGATTTTAATGAGTGTGTTGAGTTCTACCTTTTTCATAATGACTCTGCCTCATTCTGGAGGTAATTATAATAGTTCACCATGACCATTAAGAGACACTGCATTAGCCGCGGGCAAAAGTAGGGCAGCACTCTCTGGTGATGCATGTGCAGGTTTGTGTGTGGAAAAGCAGGCTATGCACTGTGGATATTCGAATCACTTTCTCTTTTGTCTTCTTTTCTTACTCTTTTAAAATGGCGCAGAAAAAAATGAAATAACTTATCTCAATCCACTCACAACCAGGTTATGTGACGATGGGAGCAGTACCTCCTGGCCACTGGTCCCAGCAGGCTTTTGCTGCCCAGACTCCGCTGGCCTTCGGGGTCCAATCTCCTCTAGGCCCGGTAGCCCAGGTGCTGCCAGGTGGCCAGCCTCTCATCTGGGGCCAGGCCAACATCTTCCCTGCCACCCAGCAGCAGTGGGCAGCCATGGCAGCAGGAGCCTTCCCCCCCACAGCCTACCTCCCAGCCCAGCCTGTGGGCACCCTGCCCGCCACCATGTTCCAGACTCTCACCCCCGTCACGACTGTGACTCCAGCCGGCGAGAGCCATTCGAGCACTGGAGCCAGCGCTTCAGCTCCTTCCCCTTCAGCATCTTCGAGTCCACAGCATGGGGAGAGAGGAAAGAAGATGGGAAAGGAGATGTTCAAGGTGGGGAACTGATGAATACAGAGACGATTTTTACAAATAGTCTTCATAGTCCCATTCAAAATAAAAACTAAATATTAGTTTTTGCTCCTTGAATAATTTATCACAGTTAATTTTCTAATTTAAGTATTTTTTTAGAGTTGCACTATGTCTGGGACCAGTTTTTAATTGCTTGGGTAAGTCTGAAACAAGCCTTAGGGTGCAAAGAGTCATAAAAGTGGGACATGTAAGTACAAATGGACAGTCATACATATTTGGGTTGTATTTGATCATTTTAGCTATGTTGAGCAAATTAGTCTCATTTAAATCTCAAAGGCTTCCAAAAAATGACATTTTTGGAAATACATTTTGGTTCACATAGTTAGGCCACATACAAACACATCAAAAATGCACATTTTCGTTAGGATTAGGATTCAACTAATCTGTAGTGTAAATGCATACATGTTCATATCAGAATTTTTCACTTGTAAAATCTCGTCTATGAGAGAACGTATTTCCCCAGTCTGGTGGTGTTTTCATCAATAAAAAGGCTGCAAAACAGGCAGTGATTTGTACAGTAACCTGAAACAAAGGTCACTAATTGATTGTCCACACTTTCAATGTTAACCTTGCTGACCAGTCTCTGTCTTCCTTTAGGATTTTCAGCTGGCGAAGCCTCCGGCCATGCCTTCGAAGAAGGCTGATCAGCCCAGTTTAACAGGAACCTCAGAGGCGTTCAGCACTTACTTCAGCCGTGTGGGCACTGCCCAGGACACAGATGACTGTGATGACTTTGACATTTCTCAGATGAATCTGACACCAGTCACCTCCACAACACCATCCACCAACTCCCGTGAGCGCTCTCTCCGTGTCTGTCTGTGCTGTGTAACACGCTTTTTCTCTTATCACCATCCAGCGTGTAGTTACGCCTTAATTGTTCTGTCCTCCTCTGCAGCACCCACCCCAGCTCCCAGGCAGAGCTCTCCCTCAAAATCCTCAGCCTCTCACGTCAGTGACCCCCCCACCGACGCCACAGACCCCCCCACCGACGACTCGTTTGGCGAGGCAGAGGGCAGTCCCAGTCGCAGTGGAGAGGAAGATGCTGTAAGTGTGGTGTGGTTTGGTGTGTGAGAAATTTTTGGAGTAAGCCAAGTGTGTGCGCCTTTTTAATAAGTCACTTCTTATGCTGCTATAACCTGCACAGCTTGTTGAGATCTGCTGATAAATAGCCTTTGTAGCCGTGTTGGCGGGCCAGGTAATCACTCTCGCTGATTAGGGGGCCGACGCTGTTGTGTCCTTTAGTGTGAGAGTGTGTGTTGGTGTTTGTGTCAGTGCATATGAAAATGCACGTCCAGTGTGGGTTACTGTGGAAAAATGAGCAGTAGCATGCATGAGTATTGGGTTGAGTGTGTGCATGGTCAACACAGCGTTAAATTAGCTGGTGAAATTGTCAGAGACATCATTAAGCTGTTATTAATACCAGCAAGGTAGCATCCATACATCACTACTTCTATGTGGACAGACTCATCTGTGGTGAGATATAGGAAGCGTAGTGCCCCAATTCTTCTTCCAGGGGCAATTAATATTTATTTTACCTGTAGCACCTTAATCTGGGGCAGAAAAATGGGTGAAATTAAGGAGGAGTGAGAAGATGGAGAGAAAATAGAAAGATAAAACGAAAGAAAATGGGGGAAAGAAGGATAGAACGTCAGATTCTTAGGGAGTGCCTTTGACCAAAGTCCTTGTAGAATCTGTGACCTTCTAAGAAGCAAGACTTTTCTAGTTCTTTCCCTGCCATTTTCTTCCTGTCTTCCAATTACTCTTTTTTTTTGTTTCTTTCAAGCTTGCTTCTCTCCTCCCTCTCGTCCTTCACTCCCCAGGCGTGAAATATTAGTTTTATGCCTCCAATCCAGCTATTATTGAAAAAATAGAGGACTTTCACACTGCTGAAAATGTCACCAGCCCTGAATAACACACAGAAGCTTTGACCAACCCAAAGACATGTGCATTGGTGGCGGCACTGAGTGAGTGCGGCGAAAAGGTTACAAAAAAAAAAAAAAAGCGAGAGGACTGGAAAGATGGAGCAAACGCAGAAAAACAACCTCCCACCCTTTTGTGGGTTGAGGTGCAAAAAGCAGAAGTGTTTTAGGAAAAAAAGCAGTGGATCAATAGAAGTAACTCCACAAAGGTTTTCATAACACACCACTGTAAACGAGTGCATGTTTACTGTTTGTGTGTATTTGCAAAGAAGTTTCTATAAAAGGAAAAGCTGCGATGGGCTGTGGTTTTCTACTCTAAGTGTCTGCGTTCCTCCTTCAGAGCATTAACAGCTTTACTCTTTGCTTCCTGTTTGCTCTGTTCTTGTAGTTTATCAATCAAGCGTTCTGTCCTTCAGATTTATTCTTCTCTGTCTGTTTTCCCTTTATTTCCTTCTTATACTCTTCCATGGACCTTCCTTTCCACCCTTTCCTCTTCCTTCCTTTCCGTCTTCCACTCTTTAGGCATGTGGTTCTGGGTCGCCCTGCCCCAGCGAGACAGCAGAGCCCAGCCCAGATCAGGCCAGTCCAGAGGCTGGGAGCTAGATAGCAGCAGGGCAAGGTAGGTATCAATACCTCTCCTTCCCCTCTTAACTCCTTCAACTCTCTGCATGTATCTCTTCTTCTCATTTACTGTTGCACCTCCCTTACATAAGTGTGTTGCATCTTTCGGGTTTTTTTTGCATCAGTGGTTACATTTTCACTGTTTTACCTGTTTTCATTGCCTCGTTAACACAAGTTCAAAGGATGGCACACGTGTGGTTTGGTTTTAATGCTTTATCATGTGTGGGAATTTTTTGTTTTGTAAGTATCTGTTCATGATGAAGGTGTTGTGCATGTGTGACTTATTGGAAACAGTGTGTGACAAGTTCATCACGCAACATCACTTTGGCCATAGTGCTCTCATTGTGTTCTGTCATTCTGATGTGCACCTAAATCACGCTCAGTTCTCTAAATAGCACACGTCTCACTTGGAAATTCAATAGCGTGTGACAGCCAATCAGAAACTGTGCACTTCAGTGAGCAGGATGTCTTTTGGGATTTGTGTGCAATATGCTGATCTCAGTTGTTTGGCTTAATTTGATCAGGATGTATGCTCACATTTTATGCATTATATACAGTGTGCAATGTCACTTAAGCACCAGGCACCAATGTTAAACGTTGAGCGATATAGACAGGCAGTCACTGATGACGGGCATGTTTTCACACTTTTTGCACTTTGTTCTACAGTGAAATTCACAACTTTCATAAGCTTGAACGTTCTATGAGAAGCATGTCAATATGCGGTTTGCCTATTCAATGACACACAAACACACACACACACACACTCCAAGAAAAAGAGCCATTTTGATCCCTGCCTCCCTACCCGGTGTCCTCTCCCACACAATTCCCGACTGTGGCTCCTTAATGATAGCTGCTGGCACTCACACCAGAAAAAAATGTGATGGTTTTGTTTTCATCAGCTAATACTGGAGCGCCAAGATTAATGACTGCCCCGATATAATTGGCATTAATTAAAACCCAAGGAGCCTTCAAGTCCTTCCCCACTCCGGGAGAGGAGGAGGGGGGCAAAGCAGCTTCCCTCCCCTGTTGGCCTTGCTCCTCATTCAGACGCTATGAAAGCTGCACGGCAGCAGGTGGATGTGGCACTTAAGTACGAGAACGAATTTTAGAATACTGAGCAGGAAATCTGGTTATGATCTAGCAGCTATGGCCAGAAGCTTCTAGTCTGTCCTCTGTAGTAGGTGGACTGCTTTGGTCCTGGTCCAATTACGCTGTTCCCATATGGTGTTTACTTGCTCAATCACATCGGCTTTAGACATCTTCCCAAACACACACACCTGTGCAGTAGTCCCGGCTATTCCCTGGACAAGCACACCTGTGATCGATACTGTCACCACCTGTGCTCATATTGGAGCCAAAAATATGCGTGTGCTTGTGTGAGTGTGTTGCTGCTGGCCATGACCGCCTGTCCTGTCCTCCCCCTCCCACTGCGTGTCTCCGACAGACATGTGTTCAGGCTAGTGGGAGTGTAAGTGTTTTTTCTGGGGTGATTTCATCATGTCCAGTGAACGCTCCCGAGTCTCAGCCATGAAATGGCCTGCTTCCACGGTTCACTGACCAATCTCACATTGCTCCCCCTGCCGAGGGCCTACCACACGCATGCACATAAATGTCCACACATGTACCAGCCAGGCCGGATATTCTGGCCTTGAGGCTGCTGCCACGCCAGCAAATCACTCATACCTCCACCGAGGACTTGTACTCGCTCTCTCGGCTGGGGATGAAGGAGCTGAAGCCGCCTCAGATGGCAGTGCCTGTTAGATGATGCAGGGTGACACCGCTGGGCTGTGGCTCTGGTGCATTGGCTGAGCAGTGTGTGCTTGCTGTCACTGCTTGTCTCAGCCTCTTTGTCACCTTTCTCGGGGCTGCTGGCAGCTACTTTCTGCTGACTGTCTGGCCTTGGCCAGCCCTGCAGTTACAGCTTTGTATGCCAAAGACCAAAGCCTTAACTAAAGCAGCCCTCCCAGCATCAACCCAAGTATTCTTTTTTGTAGATGAAAGCTGTTGCAGATTGTGCATTATGTAAGTTTAAGCACAAGTAGAAGTGAGAGGTTCAATCATTCGTTGCTTATCTATAAAATGTCAAACAGCATATTCAAAAAAACCAAAAACATAATGGTTTTCCAGAACCCAGTTTAACATATTTTAATGACTTCTTTTTATCTAGCTGAGCCTCCAAAACAGAACAGCCCAACGTTGAGTCATACTGTGACAGAGACACACCTAACTACGAGCAGTTTGCTCAACTAAACCTTCTTCTAATAGGGGAGCTGTGGGCAGCCCCAAACTCTAAATGAGTTTTCTGCTCTGGAGAAGTCTCCCAGAATATAATAGGAAAGTCAGTAGCCTCCAATCAAGTTGTCTACATGGCAGATTGAGTGGCTGGCTATAATTATGTGTACAATAATAACGACCCCATTGTGAGTGACTGCAGCAGGGTTGGTGCTTTGACTGCAGGGTGTTCCATCATCCACTGTTGTCTTCCAGCTCAGCTGGAGAGAAATGCAGACATGATGACTCATAACTGGTTTTTCAAGGCACTACCTCTGATTCTTGCTGGTCCTGGAGGGAGTTTGAGGTGGGAGAAAATATGCATTTACATGGACACTGTGATAACAACACACAAACACGCATGCAGGCACGCGCACACAAATGGCTTTGAGAGTGATGGACCTATGAACGGCCTAAGAGGTAAGAGGAAAAGTGACCGAAGGTCTCCTTCAATGCAGTGTGCTACTGCCACCTGGTGGTGATGTCAGTTATAGGAACTTGCAAACCACTGCAAAACTAGAGCTAACTTGTCAGGGCTTGCAGGTTGCTGATACTTGCAGTTCAGTCAGTTGAGAGAATGAATCATAAATCCGGGCACTCCCTTTTTATTATGTAACACTCAGATGAAACACAGAGGCCAGACACTGACATTACAGATATAGCAAGCCTTTGAAAAAAACAAAGGAAAGTAAAAATGTGGTAATTTCTTTTTCTTTCATTGACAGAAGAGGAAGGACCCTCTCTATGCCCAGATTAACAAAGGGAAGAAATAAAGAGACACACAGGAAGACAGACCTGACCAGCACTGAGAGAACAGGAGGAGAACCCTTAACCTCTGTTTGTGTGAGTGCGTGTGTGCGTGCATGTCTGGCACATCCCCGCCTGGCCAAGCCCTTCTTCTTCTCCTTCAGCTAACAACCTCCCAGGAGGAGCTTCCACACTCCCACAGTCCTCCTCCTCCTCCTCCTGTCTGCAGTCTTTCCTCCTCCTGAGAGGGGAGAGCCCTCTTGGTCATTCACTCCAGGCAGGAAGGGATATCAATCACTGAGACGGATCCAGTTCTCCCTCCACTGCGCAGTCTTCTCCTCTCCTCCCTTCTCCCTGTGGCGACTCACACCCAGCCTTACAGATAGAACCTGCTCCTCCCCTCTCTGCCCCCCCCGTTCCCTTCCTCCTCCTTTGCTCTCTTTCCTCTGCCTCCTGTGTCTGGCCAGAGACTGTGCTGCCAAGAAGGGACTGAATCATGCAGTGCCTCCCCGTCTCTGACACTCCCTCACACACGCACGCTCATCGGGATTAGAACGATCACCTTTTGTTTTAATGGACAGAATCTGCATCTGTAGTGAGGAGATCCCATAGGAGGAGCTAGACTATTAATGGGCCTATCAGGGATGGCCCGTTACTGGGATCACTACTTCTGATTGCTTGGCTGGTTCGGGGAGTTTAACCCCATCCTTGTGAGTGTCTGCTGGATCACTATGCAGAAACAGACTCTCTGGGAGCTACTCACACACCAACGACATACATCTTGCACACAGGAATCAGCTTACATACTCTCACACATGCAAACACATACACACAGTCCACCTTCTCTGACATGCATACACACAGTAATTTGCCAAACGTCTCTCCTCGCAGACAGACTCACACAGAGGCCAGAGGACCAGACATGCTGAAGAAAAGACACTGAGAGGGAAGTGTTGCAAGTTAAACAGATTCTGTGATTGAACTGTTCATTCTCTATAGCTTTTGTACAATACTGATTAAAAAAAGAAGAAGAAATTGAAAAATTTGAATTTTTATTTTATAAGTCAATCAAGCCGCTGGGGTCAGCTCTATAGGAGATATAGAGTCAACATGGCTTTAAGGCATCTGATCGTTGGTTTGCCAAACTCATTTTGTAAATAATGATAACAACCATTTTGTCCACTGGACTTCTGTGCCATAAAATAGGAAGGCTTCAGTTATGCAACTCTTGACGTTAACCCAAGCAATACCAACATATGTTTTCTTTTTCCTGTTGTCTGTTTCATTCGCCTCACCCCCCCCCTCTTTTGTGCATAGATGTTGTGAACCATTAATTACTCTGGTTCCAGCCCTAAAGCCTGCACCGTGCCCTGCTGTGTCTTCTTGAGTTCCCACCCAAAAACACTATATCGCGGTCCTGAGCTTTTGTATCACAAGACTATCATTTTTATGTTGCAGGCAACAGTCAGGGTCTCACTCACTCACTGTAGCCCAGACTGCTCCTCTCCTCCATCGCATTCTCCCAGACTAGTCTCAAAGATAACAGCGATGCTCTGCCCATCTGTCTGTCTGTTGGTCAGGTGCCAAACTGCTGCTGTCTGAGTGTGGACTGCAGCATCCTCTGCTACAACTACATCAACTGTGATGCCAATGACTCCCTATTTTATGGCCAGAGTCCCCATATCATTCGAGAACTCTTTTGGACTATGAAGCTGATTAACTTTAAAACTTTGAGAACTAGATGATGAGCAAAGACGTTGAATAAAAAGGGAAACGTTGCTGTTTGAGTACATAACATTTCTAGACCTATTTTAACTTTACCTCAGCTAACAGTTTCTTAATGTAAATTGACACATTATTTTTATCTTTATGAATATGACATTCTACAGTGGGTTTTTAGATGATTTTTTTGGTTCTATCTTGATTTACGTATTCCACCATGTATTACTGTTACAAATAAACACATCCCAAATGACTAATACGTGTGTTTATGCCTCTGCTTTTGTGTGCGAGCAAGAAAGAGTGAGCCTAATGGTGTGTGCCTAGCAGAGGTGACCCCCCCCCCACACACACACCACCACCACCACCTCCACCATCAAGTGCCACAGCATTTTGCAATAATTTAACACTGCTTTAATGACCTGTCACATTCTGCTACACTCTATTGCAAGCTGTCATAAGCTTTATTAGCAAGCAACCGCAAAACAAGAACTCTAACCTTCCTACTCTTGTTCTGTTTCTCACTTTCTACCCACAGAAAGGGTTCAGACACGAGTACACCCTTAATGCACTGTTCTGTAAATTCAATTGAACTAGAACTTTACACATTTTAAATGAACCACTTTACACACAAAATGCTGTCACTGTGCTATTTGGTTGTGGGATTAGTTTCAATTTGAAGTGACAGGTATTTGAGATGCTTATCTGTAGGATTTCTGACACCTGTGCAGGTGAATGGAATTGCCTTGTTATTCCTTAAACATTAAAAAATTATATCTGACAGCTTTTGTCTTCCCTCAAACAGTGTCCTGGGTACTCCATAATCTATAAACCCTACTGTGTGCAGCTTATTTGAGAACATTTCACCTGTGAAAGCTGTCAAAACTGACATCTGCAAATTGTCCAAGATGAGCAGCAGGCTGCGCTGGAAAGATGAGCAGCAGTTTGACCATCTTTATGTATTTTTCAAGAGAGCACCACAGCTATAGTCTTCTCCATAGAAACCAAAAAGTTGCAGACATGTTTAAAGGCAGATGCTACAGGTTAATAATAAACAAAAAACCGAACGCCATCAAGACAACCGTTTTATTATACACGATGAGACTTATCTTTAACTATCAAATGTATCAGCTATCTAAATATCTTCTCATTTGCCTTTTGAAATTTGTACACTGGATGAAGCCAGTTTAAAGTTAGCATATCAGTGTGAAATGTTTTTACAGATCTGATTTTGAGTAGCTCATTTTTTTTACTTGAGAAAATTTTGTCAACAGATAAGATAAGATTTTCAACATACTTCTAGGAATAGAATGCACCATGAATCACATACTCAAAGTTTTTTGAATGAAGGATGCGGTAAAAACCTTCCACATACAGATGGGAGTAAAACTTAGATCTTTCCCTGAAAAAAAAGAAAGAAATGGCGTTAAAAGGTATCCAATGTAAAATTGCAAAAACAAAAATCGTTTTTAGTTTACAAGATTACCTACAATCATTTAATTCTTCTGAAATGCAAATTTTCTGGAATGTTTTATCTAGATATGCAAATACAGTCACCTTAAACATGCACCAGTTATAATACATTTCAAAGGACAAGGTCGCAAAATAAAGACTTCATTCTGTTATTTATAGAATGAAGAATATTATTTATCCACTAGACTGAGCAAAGACGTGCTATGTACACCAAACAACTTGAAGTCTACACTCATTGACCACTTCTTTAATTAAACCTGTTCAACTAATAGTTAACACACAGAGCTAATCAGGGACATTGTATAAGCTGACTCCTTTTAGACACGTAGACATGATCAAGATGACCTGAAGTTTAAAAAAAGCATCTGAAAGGAAGAAAGATGATTTAAGTGAACGTGGCAAACTTCTGCTCTACGGGGATTTTACCCCCCACAACGATCTCTAGGGTTTACAGAGCAATGGCCCAAAAAGAAGAAAATATCCAGTAAGCGAAATGCCTTGTTGATCAGAGGAGAATGGCCAGACTGTTTTGAGCTAAAAGGAAAAGAACATAACTCCCTTTACAACCAGGGTATGCAGAGGAGCATCTCTGAACACAGTGCACCTTGAAACACTACAGCAGTAGTGGCACCACGTGCAGGAAATTTAGGCTACATCATCAAAGTTGGACAGTGGATGATTGAAAAAACATTCCCTGGACTGATGAGTCTGGATTTCTGCAACAACAAACAGCATCAAAAATAGATTTCTCCTGCCTTGCAACAACAGTTCAGGGCGGTGTTGGTATAATGGTGTGTGGGATATCTCAAAAACTTTGGGTTCTTTAGTACAAACTCAGTCAGCATTGTTTAAAAACTACAGTACAATCTGAGTACTGTTGTTGTCCATCCCTTTATGACCACAGTGTGCCCACCTTCTGATGGCTGCTCCCATTAGGAATGCACCATGTCACGACCCTCAAATCATCTCAAAGTGGTTTCTTATATAGCCTCTAAAGTCACCACATCTCAGTCCAATAGAGCAACTGTGTGATGCGGTCATGCTGGTAAGGACCAAAATCTCTGATGAAAGTTTCCCGCACTTTTGTTGAATCTGTGAGAATTAAGACAAAAAGAGATCCTCCTTAGTACGAGTAAAGTGTACCTAATGAAGTGACCGGTGAGTGTACACAACTTGGTAGTGAGTTAAGCGTATGAGAGACTATAGTCTGCTACAGTTACAAAGCTGCCAAATAAAGAGAACGCTTACAGAATGTATTTATGTCACATTATTGACACATTTCTTCGGTCATCTCATTTTCTCTACGTTTAATTTGAATGATTCGTTTAGGCGACAGTTAATAAATCAAAGATTAAACTTTTATACCACATCCTCTCATAACAGCAAAATACACTGTTCTTATAAGAGAGATGAGCATTCTTAAAACAATGAGTCACTTTGAAAATAAACACAAAAAAAATCTCCATCCGCTTGGTTTCATGAGAGTGACTCACGTCGTGCCAGCCGGGCGACATTCCTGAAGAAGAGGGAGAAGAATCCAAGAGCTGTTGACAGTCATCGTGCTGTGGCGTAAAATGCTCAGCAGGACTAGTTTGACGAGCCCGACTGTTTTTTACTCAATCGCACTCCTCCTCTGAAACCATCTCGGGTGCGCATGGGACGCAGATTTGTCTCGATCAGAGGTGAAGCACGCAGGAACCTGGAACAGTGAATACACTATTTAAAGTTTCTTTCTTCCTTTTTTATTTTAAATTAATTTCTTTGTTTTTTTCCAACGGACACAGGATGAGAAGCTGAATAAGAGAACGAGCTCTATTCGTAAAGGAGGTTTTTTTTTGGTCGTTTCTGTGGATATTAAAACGCGCAATGGAACAGGTATGTCCCATGACGCTCGTAACATTATGATGATTGGATAATATGCTATTGATATATTTAAAGTTGTGTTAGCAGACATAAATCCTGGCAATACTGTAAACTGACATTTGAAAAAAAAAAGATCAAAGCTTACAACAACATTAAGTAAAGTGAGACAGAGTTTTAGCTCTGTACGCTGTAACGCTGTTACTACTATGATGACATAGTTTATCTTACCGGATTAAGACCAGAACTAAACTCCTCTTGATAATAAGTGATTTGGGATTTTGTTCTTACTCCAAATATGTTAGGGAAATAAAATTTACCTTATTTAGGTCCTGTATTGAGACTATTGTACTGTGTGATACTTTCATCAGGAGGAACAGATTGACTTTCAGGCCGTAAGGGCCAAGTTTCAACAAGAAGAATTCATACTGAAGAAACCCAAGATAAAACCTGTTCTCCCAGAGAAGCCGAAGGTGGTCTCTCCTCCCCAGAGCCCCAGTCATTACCTCCCTTCAGGTGCACGCCCCTCCCTGCTGACCACCATTAATGAGAACTTGGAAAGAAAGACACTATTTGCCCCAAGAGTGGTCTTCAAAGATGATCCGAAAGAGAGCAAAAAACCTCTCATCGACAATAAAGACAAAAGTGAAGGGAAACGGAAAGGTGGTAAGCACAAAACACTCAAAGGGAGCAGGGAGAATCTTCTTAAAGATTCCGTGGATCAAAAGAAAGTTAATAAGAAAGACAAGACGCTTCCTTCGGTTGTCCCTGTAACTCAGAAAGAGAGTACTGCAGAGCTGGTGCCAGCTGCACCCCCACCTAAAGTCACAACAGAGAAAAAGAAGCCTTTCAGTCTTTTCAAAAAGTCAAAACGAGATTCAGTGTTGATCTCAGCTGATCCAATTCTGGACACCCCAAGCTCAGATATTGCTGGACTAGCTCCACTCCTCCCAGTGCCTTCTGAATCTGGTGGGGAAACAATACCTAATTCAACATCAGAGCCCCAACTACCAGACAACCCCACCTTACCAGATCACAGTGCTGATGTAGAAATGTCCCCAACCTCTACTACTCTTGAATCTTTTGCCTTCAACCTACCTCCTCCTCTCATACCTGAGAGCCCACCACCTGAAATCCCAATCTTGACCAGTGAAATCCCACCTGAAATAGAAAATCCCACTTTTCCTGTTTCTAGCCAAGATGAAGCTATTACCAGTCCACCCAGTGTCTCTCCACCTCTTCCACCCAGCTGTGTCATCTCTGGTTCTCCTTCCCTGGTTTCTTCTCCATCTCCATCACCCCCCGAGCCTGAGATTACATCTGAGGTTGGGAAAGATGATATTTATATAACTGCTGTGGAGAAACTTCCTTCTCTAGCCACAAACCCTCCATCTGTTCCACCATCTCCCAAACCAGAGCGTCCAGTCTCAGCACTCTCTGCCCTGGAGAGGGCAGAGGATATGAGTCCTGGAAAAAGAACACCACCAGGTGACCAGAGGATTTTCAATGCTCTACAGAATGCACGCAAGAAGACCAACAGGTAAAGAACACAAACAGCAGGAACACACACAGTTTCATTCCAACAGTTACGAAGAAACATCTCTGTTTACTGCTCAGTCACTAACAAGATGTAATTTCTTACCTGCTCTTAGCCCCTTGATATGTGACATGCACTCCTATTCTGTTACCCCTCCACCTGAGGAATCCTCCCAGTGTCAGAGCCCCACTGAAAGTCTCCCAGAACTCCCACCCATTGATTATGAAGATCGAACAGGCAATGCCCTCCCATCGAAACCAGCACAAGTCAATGGCATTGACCACCGTAAGTCCAATTAACATAACCACAGTAGAGCTCCCCTCCCCCCTCCTCTCTTCCCCACCTCTTACTTTTCCGTGGATTTACTTCACCTCAAAAGAAGTTGAGAAGAATTTATCTCATCATCATCAGGTATGTGCTGTAGGCCTGCAAAACATAATTTAATAGCTTAGAGTTTTAGCTGCAGAAAATACCTGGCCACAGGGTCGCCTCAGGTGGTGACGTTCTTCTTTTGTGCCAGAAACAACTTAGCAGAAGGCAGGGCAGAGCTGCAGAGGTATGTTTGCTATGTCAGAGGTGCAGTGACAAACAGTTCAACGTCTGTTAAGCACAGTGCAGAAAGAGCAGGAAGCCCGCTGCTCTGTTTAATTTGCATTGCATTTTTGAAATTGTGCATACAGGTTTTTATGTCAAGCTCGTTTAATATGATGAAGTCTACTGTTACAAATTACAGATGAGTACCTTTGACATGGTTTCTAATCTTTTATTCTACAACAGCAAACAGTTTCAAGCTTCAAAAGGCAGCTAGCGGGCAAGTTTCTAGAGATGTGTTTTGTATTGTAATTAAAGTAGCAAAATTGAATTATACTGCACATTTCTTATAAATGCATTAGCTCCGCTCTACAGAGTTATACAAGAACAACTTCCACAGTGGGTTTGACTGGTTTTGTTTCCTTACATATGCAATTCTTATTCTTTTCTTGCCCTATCTCTATTTCTGTATTGGAAAATTCACTTTCAGATGTAGTTTTGATGTTGAATGGTTCTTTTTGACTTAAATGAGATTAAAGTTCAAAATCTTTTAGCAATCATATCTAGTCATAACCTGTAATGTCATTCCTTCCAGGACAGCCCTCTCCATTGTTGCAAGAAATCACTGAGGGACCTGACCCTGTCCCTGAGGCGATTCCCCCGCCTCCACCCAAGATGACTATTTCAGATAATGGGCTTCTGAATTCTTCTGTAGAGGAACCTGCCATACTTAACTCTGCCAACTTGAGTGAATTCATTCCTCCACCTGTCATGAGAGTTAATGGTGTGGTCACCAGTGCTAGACTCACAATTTAGAGAAAAGCTAAACTTCAGTGGCCTGTTCTTGTAATGCGTCATAATCCTTTATGCCTCTTCTGCAGATATCCCTGCTCCACTTGAGTTTTCAGAGACCTACACCCCTGATGTCCCAGAGGTTGACAATGTGGCTTCAGGCATTCCTATTCCCGAGCTGCAGGGATCAGAGTTGGAGTATGAGATGTACCCAGGTGCAGATGTTCCAGACGGTTACGACCCGCCAAAGGCTCACAGTAATGTTCCGCAAACCGAGATCCACACAGAGACACCATATGGAGACATATCCCAAAATAATCCACTACCAGAATCATCTCATGCTCTCGGTCAGGACTTACAACAGGCGTCAGAGTAAGACATGCAAATTTAATCTATTTTATTTCTCATTAAAATGGTTCTTAATCCCTGACAAGTTGGTATTCATTAGTGTTTGTTCAACTTTTTGTCCCACGCAGGCCCCAACCAGAAGACGATGTTTATCAGAACACAGAAAATGCGTACGAGTATATCGCCACACCTGATGGTGACAAGAAAAAAGTCAAGACTAAAGTCAAGAAACGCAAAGAGCCAAAGAGTAAGAAACTATTTATACTAGAAAAATAGGAATTGTGCTAAAATTAATACAGTAATATTAGAAACGGCCTGGAAGGGTTGCATCTTTGGTATTGTACATAACTGTGTCCTTCTTTTTAAACCACAGATCCATATGTTGAGTCAATGCCAGTAACAGTAAGCTGCAGTGTAAAATCAAGACTTTATTTTTCTTCATTCAAAAAGATAAGCTTTCTTTATGCAATTTTAATTCAAAGTTAATTAATCCACATTCTTTATTCTTACTTATAGGTTCAAGAGAAAACCAAGACGTTGAGGTTTGGCAAGTAAGGCCTAATTGTTTTTATCCAGAGATTTTTTAATTTCTCTTATCCCCGGGGAATTAGCGATGAGAGTGTGATTTGCTTTTGTTTCACTCATATTCTCCTCTGCTATTAACCAGTAGTCCTTTTCTAACTGGATGATCCTCTTCATTCTGCCTTCCTCAGGAGTGAAAAGAAAGCAGCTGCAGAGGGGCCTGATGAGAAGGAGCTGAAAAAGAAAGAAAAGCAGCGGCTAGAAAAGGAGAAGAAGGAGCTAAAGGAGAAACAAGAACGGGAAAAGAAAGAACAGAAAGAGAGGGAAAAGAGGGAGAACGAGATGAAGAAGAAATTCAAGGTAAGTGAACACGGAAGGTTAAGAAACATCGGGGGAGGGTGGGGTATATGTTCGGGCATACAAACCTGTCTGGATTCATTCCTGGCAGTGGAAGAGTTGAAGTGAGCAACATGTGCAAGCTCAAACAGAATACGAGCAAACATTTGTTTTGTCTGTGATATTTCTGACAGAACACCTATGGGCCATTCTTTATTTCTGCATATTCTTCTACAATGTTATTGTTCTGAACATGATCTGATTAATGTTTGTGTTGTAGCAGAAACTGTTGTAATAATTAACATAGGGATGAACCCAAAAAAGATGCAACAACTCTATAAATGCGGTTTTGTGTCTACTTTAGCTCTGTTTTCGTTTTTTTTTTAACACAACAGGCAGCTGGCTTTACCAGAAACACAAAAAATGGAGTAAATGCTAGCAGCCCAGTTAATATCATTAAGTGTAAAACCCCAGGATTACAAGATTAATGTCACATTTGTCACACGCTGTAAGTACTGTACATGTAAGAAGCACGTCAACATTTATTATGTCATCATGTGCTGCTTCTTTGCTCTATTCCTCTATTGATAAAACACAGACAGTTTTAATAATCATATCAATTCAAAGCCTGGTGCCTCTCCTGCTGATGCTTTGACAGTCTTACAGCTTAGCTGTGGTAAATATCATACATCTGGCAACTAAATGGTTTGATATGTCAAACCTTTTTTTGTGATTAGTGCGAAATGGTTACCTTGCTGAGATTGTGTTCCTATGCAATTCTCAGTGGAACTACTTTGATTTTAAATCTTACCCATATCCCCCCTGGACTTATGTCCCTTTTGAAACAGTGCTTTTTCCTAATAAAGACAGTATTGTTGTACAGTATAAAATCTTTTAATCTACCTTTTGCAGATAGGTCCAAGTCCTATCTGCAAAAGGCAGTCTACCTCTAATTGTACTTGTATCATCAGTAATCATGATTGCTCGTTGACAATCACGACATCATCATCCTTTCATAACGAGACTGTGCACTGTGGAGAAATTGTGATGGGGTTGTTGCCTTTGCATAAGACATAAAAATATCCTCCGATCAATGAGAGAGAAAGAGAAAGAGAGAAGTTAGAAGAAAACAACAACAACAATAACAACAATCCCCAAATCAGATGATGGAATTCAAGTAAATCATCACTCCATTTCTCATTTCTCCAAGTCTTGATCAGATTATATTGGGCATCCACAGGGCAGTTAGATGGCAGTCTTGTCACTCAAATACCTTCAGATCAGCAAATGCAAGCCTGTTGGCTTTGAGAAAGATGCCTTTGTAAAAAATAATACACATTTCTTACTTATCAGGAACAAAATCACGTATCGAGAGTAAGTACTGTGAACATAACAGCAGGTTAAAGATAAACTGCTCCTCCCACTCTGACACTTAAGAAGTCTACTATAGGTCTGTAAATTCTGACTGTTAAAATGAAGAGTAACAGCATGCATCAGGCAAATGGGAGTCATCTCAGTGTTTCTGCACAACAACAAACTATTTGTCAGGAGATTGCTCTTTAATGGCGCATAAATTACACGATTAGCCCACCATCCAGCTAGTGAACACATGTATTTGTTTTGTGGTATAAAGCCTCTTGTAGTGTTGTTTTCAAAAGTGCTACATGAATATTGTTTATTGAGGTTATTTGAGTGCAAGTGGAGGAATATTCAGTGTTAACATGTAACTGTGTTTGTTAGATCACAGGACAGGAGGATGCCCTTTACCAGGCAAGAGTAGTTGTAACTGCAAAGGGACGAAAGACTGATCTCCCCGTCAAAGCAGGAGACACAATCAGCATTATTCGAACAGCAAACTGCCCCAAAGGAAAGTGGCTGGCCAGAGACAGCACCAACAGCTGTGAGTTAAAAAAATAAAAAATCAAGATTAAAAGGATAAAAGGATGCAAGAACCTGTTTTTGAAACATAAGTGCTATAATCTGAAATGACATCTGAAATGACCGAATAACGACCATGTGAATGTGTTTTTAGATGGGTATGTCGCCGTTGACCATGTGGAGCTGGACATCAAGGAGATGTTAGAGCTGGGAAGGAAAACTCATCCCGGGTCAAACAATAACTTTATCGAACCAGACGGTGCCCGCATGATTTCACAGTAAGAGTTTCATCCAATAACAAGCTATCATGTGTAACCTTCTACTACTGTTATTACCTTTAAGTTAAAAAGTTATTTACAGATGATTTTTATTTCCCCCAGTGACTCAAACCATTATCAATTACCAGGAGAAAGCTGTAAGTGTTTCCCGTTTCTACCCAAGATAACAAAATACAGTGAAATTATTCAGCAGCAGTTTAATATTTTTGATGTTGACATGCTCAGTCACAGACGACAGTGAGGAGTGGAGCGGTGATGATGATGAACCTCCCTCTGGTTCTCCAAGTACACAGGCTGTACTGTGAGTAAATGCTCAATTATGCTCTACTTTTGGTGTTTACTGCTTGTTTCTATTGAGGACAAGAGTTAAGGTGATCAATCTGCTATTAACAGTTTTTTTGGCACTCTTTTTTCCTGCAGAGGTCATACCCGGACATTCTCCATGCCAGATGTGGGTAAGACATAACAACTTAGGCAGCACCATTCCCCAGTCAGCTCTTGTGAAAAAACAAGTTTGGGAAGATCTTTAATTGTTTACTGGAAACATACATTAAACAAAGCATAATGAATCACTTACTGAATTACTCACTTAAAAGTCACCTTTCAGTACAATACAAAAATAAATGGGACACTTGTGTTTGTCATGTTGATTTCCTCAATTTGTTATCTTGATGTGGGTTAACAGATACAGTAAACAAAGATACTACAGACTTGATATTTTGCAGCAGCTGTTTCAGAGAAACACAGGAAGGCTTATGTGAGGTTGCAACACAACTGCGAGTGTGTGAGCGCCCTCAGTATAAAAAACACTCAATCTGAGTCCATAAACAAGTCCTTGAGGACTTACTGATGTTCTGGATGTTGTATCAAGTTTCTATCCAATTATAATTTCTTCACAACTACCGAAATTACAAAACTGCACCCTTCTAAACTTCTTTAATGAACAATGGACTTTTCATTACGGCATTCTTTAAACGTTAATTCCCTGCAATGTGACTCATTAGACAAGCAGGTGCTTAAACAGGAAGCTGCTAGTAAAATATGTAATGGCTAATCTTAGGTCTGGTAACTTAGGAAAAGAACATACTGTTGTATGTTTACTTGTATACAGTTATTTATCTGTCGCTTGTGTGATTTCGTCTTTAGGAAACAAAGACCTTAGCGTGAACCACCAGCACAGTCACAGTGACATGGGTCATGATAGCTCCCACAACCAGTGAGTTCACCTGTTTCACTCTTACAGAAACACATACAGACACGCGCAGACTCATATAATTCTTTTTATTTCTCCTTATAGAGCACTTCAGAGGTTGTCCACATTTTTCCATTCACAAAAAAATGTAGAGCCAGCTGCAAGGTAGGCATGGTGGAGAAAAATGTAACAATGTTGTCCATCCACGAGCGTGCATGTACACACACATCCAGAGCTTCTTTTCAATTTTTGTTTTTTCTTCTTTTTAGCAGCACCGATGAACCAGTAATGAGTAAGTAATGCCCTAAAAATCACATTTAAAAAGTCACTAATGTACTACTTTTTCAAACCTAATGCTGATGCACTTTCAGGCAATACACTTATGCTGGAAGAAGCATTTAAAAAAAACAAACATTCATAAAGTATTATCATAAAGTTTTTATAAACTGATTTTTAAATTGCAATATCAATACATCTTCAGGTTACACTGCAGGTTCTGTGAATGCGGCACAAGAAGCAAATCACACGTAAGTACAGAAAGAATAACGCACATAGAAAAATGTCAAACATGCTGTCCGACCTGTAGACGGAGAAGGTTCCTTCCTTTTTGCCTGGAACAGCTTGATAAGCATGAAAAGAGTAAATGTCTTCCTTTTTTTTAATCTCTGAGAGAAAGAAAGCTTTTAACTCCACCTTAACACCACCAGGAAGTTAAGCCAGGTTGACTCCTGACAGAACAATGAGTTGTTAATTCTCAAGTAGGTCCCTCCTCTGTGCTTAGTGCAACAGACAGCATTTACATAGGAGAAGAGCACAGAAGAGTATATTGCATATACTCAATATACCCAATATTTCCATGGGTAACTAATATAAAGCTTTTACTGCTTTTTACATTTGGTGTGACCTTGACCTTGACCAGAATTTCACCAAAATAAAATCATCTCGAGCTGATTGAAACAGAACCAATTACATACTCCCTCCCTTCGAGGGAAGAATGAGTTACTGGGTTAAGAATATAAGGTGATAGATGAAAGACTGAGTTTTTTTCATGTTTTTTTTCTACAGGCCTGAGGCTGTGTCAGCAGGAGATACAGATTTTGTTCCTGATACACTCATTTTACCTCCTCCTGTCATGTATGCCGATGGAGTGGAGTGAAGGTAAAGTGGCCATCATACAACAAGGCAAGGATGAATCACCCGGATTCTTCACTGTCCATCACCGTGCACATGCCATGATGACATGATGTTTTTCTGTCTTAACAGCTGAACAGAAACTCCCCCAGGTGGAACTGCATTTGTCTGCAGCATTACCTGCTGGACTATGATCTTATTTATCCAATGACTGCATTCGTGAAGTAGAATTACATTTAACAACAATGAGAATTATATCATCTGGGCAAACGGAAATCTTTCTTCTGTTCTTTCAAATGCTGCAATGTGGAACCAGCATGGGACAGTTGATCTGCTTGCTTTAAGTGATCACGGTGAACTGCGTTGCACAGACACACACAGTATTTGTGGACAACGTGATCCTGGAAACTCTCGTAGGGACAATGAACTGCTTTCTGTGCAAAAACCAGAATGGAAAATATATTTAAAGTGGAGGAAATAAGGGAAAGAACAACGGAATGGAAACAGCGGTTTTTCTTATCAGATGGAAGTGTGTGTAGCTAAGAAATACTGGAAAAAGCTTCATTTGTTTTAAGATGCATCCATTAGAAACAATTAACCAGCTGTAAGCAGCAAGTAATGTGAGCTAATACCAGTAATATTCCTGGTTTATGTTTATCTACAGTACTCCAGCCATTTAAAAACATTGTTTGTATTTTTTGCACATAAGCTTTTGCTAATTTGTAATTTGTACACTCATTATTGTTTTCAGTGTCAACTGTGGTATTTGGAAGGGACTATGTAACTACTCATGCTACAATACATATGACCTTTGAGTTTGACTTCTTTTTCACTGGACCCAAATAACCAGCATGCTGTGTAATATAATAGGTATAAAATATAGTATTTGCTCTGTATTGATCATAGCTGCAACTTCTAGAGGGATATCCATCAACTGAATTTTCTTTACTTTTTATAGAGCTTTTACCTGCCTCTGACACTAACAGTTCCCTATAAACAGATGAATAAGTATTATAGATAAACAACATAATGTGATGATTACTTGAGGTCATTTGCAACCGGCATTTGTAGTGGGTGTGAGTTTGTGTGACTCTATGAAAGCACGTTAAGACGGAATTTTTTTTTATGTTTATTTTTTTTCCAATAAATATTCATTAAAGTGCAAATCAATACAGCAATATCATGCAATGCATAACATGAGAAATCCAAACCTCAATCAGACAGAAAGACATATAGAGACAGTATCAACACGCACGCATACAGGCAATCACAACAACCAGCGTGCACCCACACACACACACACGGTGGTATTTAGGGTTACACTGATCATAAGAACCCCACTACAGAAAATACTCACTTTGGTACAACATGTGAAATTTGCATTTAATTAGGCCCTTTAGCATTTCTTCTGGCACTAAACACAAATTAGCTTACATGACTATCATGCCACTGGTATTTGCATACAGTTGTGATGGTAGACTACACCTGACAGTAAACACTGGTTATGTCAGAGGAGTTTTTAAATCTCACCCATGACTTCTGCTGGATAGTGCACTTCAATCATACATATTTTTGCAAGTGTTTTTTAGGAGCATCAGTACCCGGAATTAAAGCATAAAGGCCCATATATTATATATTGATGTGACTGAAGATGCTTACAATAGAGAAGTAATTTAAGACACAGCAATAGTGTAAAATAGATGGCTGACAAAGGCTGTGGACTAGTGTTTACAAAGGTGTATATGCAGCAGCATATTGGAGCAGGGAACACAATTTCTCCTTGACAAAGAACAATGAGCAGTGTATGAGCTTACAGACAGAACAAATACACAGAACATGTAAATAAAGGGTTTCAGGGTAGCAGAAAGTGGCTTTCACTGGTTCAACCAGACCTCGGTCTACTAACAAGTAGAACCAGGTGAGAAAAGCGACCAGATATTGATCTGGGTGTTTGAATCCAATGTGAAACGAAAAGGCAGCACTTTTTAGACAAATGTGCATTTGTCTGTGCTCATCTCACAGGGTTGACGTGTTGGAGAAGAAGTTCCACAACTTTATTTTGAAAGATTTCTGCAGATTTAATATTTTTCTGTCGTTTCAGTTATTTCGTTTTTTTACTGCACATATTTATATCAGTGGATATTTACACTTTTGTAAATCTCTGTGACACCACTCTGCAGAACAGTAACTGCCTCAGTGCCACTGACTTCTACGTCTTACTGCAAACAGTAGAAAGGCAACGGTCCAGTATCCCCCCTTCAAAACAGCAGGTTTAAAACCAGAAGAACATAGTGAGAGAAAGAGAGAAAAGGATTTATATTAGCAGCACCAGCATTCAATTTACATTCAGTCATAAATGATTTTGATATAATGTTATGCCTGACTATAGCAATACACAACATCACTATGGAAATCTGACAGGACATTACAGAACGGTGGCGTGCATCAATAGCAACCAGCAACAACAGTTACAGTAAAGTTTGCAGTGCAGTAAACAGTAAGTGTGCAAACTGTCGGCCACAGCAAATGAGTTTTACAGTGCAGACTGAACAGACAGCAATGACTAATTGAAACAGATAACAGCTCAGACAGCTGCACCACGCCAAACCGTCATGGTTTGTCTCTCGCCACTCACTTTTCTGATTCTATCACCTCTCTGACATCCCAGACATCACAATTATACTGAAGAGCCTTTAAACACACCAGTGTTAAGTACCATACTTATCTGAGCTCACAAACACACACTTGTATGGAAAACTTCCACAATACACTCCATACCAATTAATGCGTTGCATTGTTTAAGGCAACTGTAGAAAAGTTCATGTGGCTTATACACTTGTGCAACAGATACACACTGTCTCACATCTACTTTTTGCCCTCCTCAGTGTCATTCTGTTTTGAAATTTAATGGCTTACTTAAGTATTTTTACAATTTAGAAAAAAAAACAAAAAACTGGCCACACCAGCCAATAAAAATAGTTTTAAGATCTCACATTAAGCATCTGTCTCAATTTCTAAGGGGTATCTGCCTAATTTAAAAGATTAATAATATAATAATAAAACAAAATGTTAGTTTTTACCTAAAAACAGCTATAATGCCTGTCTTTATTCAGCTTACTACATATGTGACTGAACTGAACACCCCTATGATAACTAAGCAAGTGTCTAAGTGTCTTCATTAGGGACTTGCATGTAAAGGGATCTGTTTGGTGTGTTGCATATAAAACACTGCTTTAAATAGCAGGGTGATTGAATGCTTTGAAATATATCTGGATATCCCCCCGAGAAAACCCCCAAACTCTTGTAAGATGGTCTGCATCTGTCTTCAACACCAATGCAACACATACTCGGCGTCATGCAGAGCATCATTCTACTATCCCGCTGTCTCAAAGAGCTTCACTACTCATCTACAATCAATTCAAAATCAAGTAAAACTATGTTGAAGTAGTAATTAAATTAAAAAACTATAATGCCTAAAAAAAACTCTTAAAAATAAATATGGGTCTGACCGCTAAAATATAAATCTTAAAGATGTATAAAGTAATTTATTTGGTATTTCTCTGTCAAACTTTTCAGCTACATAATGATTGTAATATAAATATAGTACAAGGATAACAAAATCTTCCTCATAAACAATATAAATAAAAAAAATAGAATTTTACATTTTGCGATACTCTCTCTGACACGATTTAATGTCGAGTTAAACAACTTTGCCTCAGTGAAGATTTAAGACCAGATGCAAAACTG
This sequence comes from Pundamilia nyererei, assembly GCF_000239375.1. Classification (NCBI taxonomy): domain Eukaryota; kingdom Metazoa; phylum Chordata; class Actinopteri; order Cichliformes; family Cichlidae; genus Pundamilia; species Pundamilia nyererei. The sequence goes on from NW_005187447.1 coordinate 1,034,410, forward strand.
ACCTTTGATCGGTGGTACAGTGGGTGAAGGAAATTCAGCAACTGATAATCAGCTGAAGATGTTTGTGGGAGAAGTGACAGTGAGCTTGAGCTTTGCTGAACTCTGACCACTCGCTTCTCACTTTACAGGCCTCCACTAGTTCATAGATTCCCCTCAGCTGCAGCCTGATGTGTAAGACATCAAGACTTTGACCCAATGACTGTCAAAACAAGAAATAATAACCCCCACTATTTTACCCCCTCATTCTCTCTCTCTTCATCCGAGGCGAATGCCACACCTGCCTTGCCATTTACATTTCCAATCGCTTCCCCCAATCCAGTAAAACAGAACAGATGGAGAAGAGACAGAAAGAAGAAGTCACTCCAAACATCTACACTCCCTACATCCTCGATCTGTGATTAGCTTAAAAACCCCACTGACATCCAGGTTACAGTGACCTAAGCAAGTCAGCAGGGCTCAGCGTGCTAGCGTAGTGATCAGACTGGCACACATTTCAAAGAAGTCCATGGTGTGTGATCCCTGACGTGGGGTGAGCAGATGGGAGCTACCAGACAGGGATCCCGGGAGAGAGGAGCTGAGCTGGGGCAGATCAATCGCTGGGGTTGCCGAGTCAATGCTCAGTCTGGGCCTGTGGAGACCGGCTGTGGAACCTGACCTCTGAGGAGTGGATGAGCCCGATTTAAAGCCCACTGCCTCGATGATGTCATCTAGAAGCACAGCAACAGCAAATATTAGTAGTCATTCATAAAGTAACTACTACGTTAACTTTTGTTTTATTAAACTTTGTGAGAAATATCTGTGAGACAGTACACAAATCAGACCAGCTATTTCGAACCAGTGCTAAATGCTAAAAGAGGTCATTTAAAACAAAAGACACAAAGCTAATGGTACATTTTGTCTTAAAAACGATGTCAATGCATTTTTTAATAAGTAGTGGTCCTCTCTTCCTGAAGTGCAATTCTGTGCTAAAGCAAGTACAAGATGACTCATTCACCTGATTTGCATAACCATAAAAATATATATCTGTCATCTAAATAATAATGTCATCTATTGGATGTATGAAGTTTCTTATAGCCTTTTAAAATATTTTAGGCTTCAAATGACATGATATTAAATCTGTTAAAGAATTTTAAATATAGTTACGTATCCTCAGAAGAAGATTTAATCTCATTATTGATAAAAAGAGTTAATATTATATGCACAATCCAAGACCAGAAATCTCTGCAGTGGATGATTTAAATGGTCTAAATGTAAATAATAGATCACAGACACCCATCTACTGAGCATCAAAGGCACCGGTGAGGTGAGGCGTCTACGCAGAAAGGGTACTAAAAGACATCTTGCAAGTAATACATTAGTACCAACACACTTCAAAACGGTTTCTTTCCTCAGGCTGTAGGATTGCTGAACCCACTCTCAACACTTTAACATGAAAAAGGAGCTTTTTCATAAAACAACTTTTTTCTTTTTTTTTATGTTTTGGGACTACAGCTGCAATTTTCTTAGACAACCTTGTGATGTGCAGTTCACGCCTTTATTCATTTCAGCTCAACTTTAGAATGACAAAATTAAGGACAAACAAACTCCGGTTTTACATCAGCAGCTTTACACCTGCACAAAGGCCACGCATGTTTTATGATTTGGAAAATGTTTATTTTATTTTGCTTTTAAATTAGTTATGTATTGATTGTGACTAGATTGTGAAACCTGTTTAATGTGTTACTAACCATCAATGCTCTTGAAGTCAAGGAGGTAGGATCTGTTGTCCACTTGATAGAGCTGCAGGCTCATTTTCACCAAGTTGCCTGTCACTGGATTCTTCCTTCGAACTCGCAAATGGTATGGGTTCACCACCTGACACACACACACACACACAAAAAAGTCAATAAATATATAAATAAATATTTTAAAAAAACAGCCAAAACAGAGACTCTCGTTTGTGTGGGGTTCTTTGCAGTGATGTGCTTTATGTATGTATAAGCACCTTCCAGTCAAAGTTTAGCTGCTTCATAGCTCTGTACACCTCAGCCATGATATCATAGGGTCTGCTCTGACTCCTGATACCCAGGTGCCACTTAGCCTTCTTCACTGCCAGCGGTTTAGGCCGAGTGGTGTTGAGAGCATCCAGAGGACAACGCGACTTTGGGCTGTCAGCCAAGAGCGGAGGCATCCTCTCTGGGTGAGGTTTAACTCCAGGGGGCAACGGCATTCCCTCCTCTATAAAGGAGCCCTGTGGAGGACTGGACGCCAAATAGAATTCACTGGCCTGGGTCATGATGCGCCTGTTATCTATGATGAGGTGATAGGCTACGGATAACTGATCCTGCGTAAACAGAAGGATGACGAAAAATAAAGTGAAGACCAATAAGATAATTCACTCCCAACAGACCATTATACTACTGAAACCTACAAACGTTGTTTACAGCTTTCATGATTTCATCAAACATAGAAAACATGTACTAGAACAAAGTCAATGAGCACCTGTGGGTCTCCACTGTACAGGCTGGTCACAACCTCAGATTCACTGCATTCAAACTTTTCGCACACTTCCCTGACAGCCTCTTCATCCAGAACAGTCGCATCATATGATGGATCCTCTGGGAAAAGGTAGCCTGGTAGGTCCTGCTTAAACCATTCATGTTCCCTATCAAAAAACATTGATCAACTCAAACGCAATACTGACATTATCAGACACGCAAGGTATGACTTTTAGCTTGCTTCAAGCTGGATTATCAAACAGAGGAGTCTGTAATAAAATAATCCTGTGCCACATTACAGAGCTAACAGTTATAAAAGAGTGGACAGGGAACTAAATATTTGACATATTGAGGAAAGAAAATAAAGCTATAACTTGAGTTATAAAGCTATGGCATTTTCTTTTTTGGCAATATTAGTTAAAGAACTCTTTTTTTAAAGAAAAAAAAATGATATATGAAGAGAAACATACAGTATAATATTAATAAAAAAGTGTTAACAATATAGCTAAAGGAGGCCTCTGGATTCAAGACAGTGGGGTCAGTACCTGATGTCTTTGATGGTGGCTCTCTTCAAAGGATCCACCTGCAGCATGAGCATCAGCAACGAGGCCACAGAGCGGGTCAGATACTCTGGGATGTAAAAGACACCTCCTCTGATCTTCTTAAACAGTGTGGGGACATGCTCATCATCAAAGGGCAGGGTGCCACACAGCAGGGCATACAGAATCACACCACAGCTCCAGATGTCAACTTCTGGGCCTGCATAGAGTCTAACAGAGAGATGAAAGGATGTGACAGTTAAAAAAAAAAAAAAAAAGCCAGATGCTTAACCACCAGAAACGCTTTTTTTCCACAGTGATTTATAGGTTAATGGTTAAACGGTTTATTTATGACTTATCCCATGAGGCAGTTAAAAAAATAGTTGGTTGTATGATCACACACAAAAAATAGACGCACAAACCTTCCTGAGATGACCTCTGGAGCTGCATAGTTGGGTGAGCCACAGCTAGTTCGTAGGAATTCTCCATCTGACATCATGTTTGACAGTCCTGTCGGACAACCCCAATTAAATGGCAAGAGAACATTAATATCTCTCTGTCTTTATTCTTACAGTAACAAGCATAACAACAACAAAGCATCTTAGTATGGAGATGAGCGACCAGCTGCCACCAGAACAGCTTCAGTTTTAGAACTTTAAGGTGTTCAAGTACCCTCAAAAGATATTTCATCATTTGGTGGAGATGAGGGGTAGAGAGCAGTGAACCTATATCATTCTATCAATTTTCTTAATTTCTAATAATGGACAGATATATTTTCTTCTTTCCATTCAACTTAGGGTTTCAAGGGAGTGAAACCTATCACTGTCTATCTGTCATGTCTGTGACAGAGTGCCAGTCCAGCACAGAGCTGGCACAACGAGAAAGACTAGTCATACTCACCCCTATGGCCAATTTAGAATCACAAATTAACCGACAATCATGTCTCTGGAGGCAAAACTTCACACAGAAAGACCCAAAACAACACAGCATATGACTATGTTTTCCATCCTCATGAATCCAGTCAGTGACCACTAATGGCCTATAAACAGGGTACTGTAATCCTTAAAGCGACCACTCTAGGAGTCAGGATAGAAATGTTTCATCCCAGGATGAAGTAATAAGGTGATCGCTCAGAAGATGCATTGATTTCTAGTGACCCTTTCCTCTAAAGGAACAGAAGGGCTAGTCAAACCCTGCCAGCAAAAAGATCCCAACAACACAACAGATCTCCAGAACCCCTCCTTGCACGGGTCAAGGGTTCAGGTTTTTCCCCTAATCTGTCACCTGTCTGCAGGTTAAATTTGAACATAGCCCAACAGGGAGTTACACACTGCGGACACTACTGAGACCTTTATCCTTCTTTACTCTCCAAGACACTAAGCTCTAAACACAAACTCGTTTAATTGGATGAGCCTCTCTCAGCCTACCAGGGTCTCTGCCAAACATTAAACGTCAGACACTTTGTGTTGTGCTGACCTTCCCTTTATCTTTTATCCCTGGTCCCTTAACACTCCCTTGCTCTGCTTGCCAGCATTTTTTGCTCTCAGCCAAAACACTTCTCCTGCTGTACTCCACTGCCACACCCCCCCCTTGATTCCTTCCCTATCAGATGACACTGGGCCTCAAGGCTTCCTGCCAGACTTGATATGAAACCTTGCCGTTGCTAAGGGATGTCTCTCCACCCCACACGCCCTGCTGCGCATAAGGGCCCTTGTGTGTTTTTGAAATATTTCTCTCTTTCATGGTCATATTACATCAGGATTTTTAACTTAAATTGCAAAAATTAAGGCCTTAACTGATAAGAGGCATTCTCAAGTGAAAATTTCCTTATCATTTAAGAAAGCTAAAAGGTGCACAATTAGATTTCACATTTTTCTTCAAGTTAACAAAGTTACTGCATATGTTGAATCATAAACAGCTGTCACTTGGCTTTATTTAAACTATGTAATTTTACTCTGTCACCCTAAACAAACCTCAGTATTTTATCTGTCCTCTTATCATGAATTTACAAAAGATTCTATTGTCAAGCTTGTTTTTATGTCTCCCACTCTAGCTATAACTGTTTTCTTACCAAAGTCTGCTATCTTGGCATTCTTATTGGCATCCAATAGGACATTCTCAGGTTTGAGGTCTCTGTGAACCACCATGTGCCGGTGACAGTAGTCTACAGCTGAGATAATCTGCTGGAAAAGGCGGCGTGCTTCAGTGTCCTCCACCTGAAAGACACAAAATGAATGGACTTGACTGATCTGAGTGATGATGTTCCCTCTGATCTACAAGTATGCAACTGGGTCAGTTGCAACAGGACCCAACTTTAAAAACATTTCTAGCAGATTTTGTTGAGCCAGTGCAAAAAAAGCACTAACATTTAGAGTTATTATGGAAAACATTCATTTACTGATTTATTAGAAATGGAAAACATTTCAGACTGTGTTTCCTACGCATGTAATTAATTTAAGATCAATAATAATTAGCCCATTTATCTCTTTTAAGTGCCCTTAATGACCTGAGGGAATAGCTAGCTTTGTGGATGCTAAATGTAAAAAGCTAGTGATTTTAAATAGTCTGGTTTTCTAAACTGTAGAACGCTGCCTACGGACTAGTGGATAATGGGCTTTAACACAAAAGGTAGTGACAACAGAGTTCATGAAAAGAGAAAGAAGCACAAAAAAGATCAAAAGATAAAAAAAAAAAACAGCAATAAAAGCAAAGACAGTGGACAGTTTCATTGCTTTTAACACTAGTTTCACTTCACTATAATGAGTGACTTTGGCTCGCTCTCCTTGGCAGAAGCAGGACTAAAGGACCAACAATAGCACAAACATGTACAAGAGTAGAAGTAGTGCACATTCTGGATGTTTCTGACCCTGGCGACATAACCAGATAAGACATGCAACGTTCTGCAAAGCTGTGTGTAGGTGCTGTGTGGGACTAATGCATAACCATGCAGTCCATTAAGAGTCACGCTACTTCAATTTCAAAAGGTGAAGTTCATAAACATCAATAGAAAACTATGAATGGCTTTACTAGACTTTACTAGGGCAGCTTTTCGTGACTCGCAGTTCAAAATAAACCATATTTATGTCATACTAGGCCTGTGGAACCTATCAGTTAATATGATGTCTGAAACAAGCCATTTTAGCCATCTTTACCCTCATTTTAAACCAACTTTCTTCTGATTGGTTGCCCCTCGTAAACAGAAAATCTAAGAAATGGTTTTTATGCTCACAGGTAGAACTTTGTGCTCTAGAGACATCTGCTTTCATTGACACCCACAGACCTAAGGGCAGAAAAAACTGCCTGAAGTTAAATGTTTAGACGAATCTAAAGCATGAAACTTTGGCTCATAGGAATTACTTTCACATAAATTGACTTCATCTAAGTTTTTGAAAGTTTGCCCATGTTTAACATGAGCATCCACTATTACAGTGTAATACGATGTAATGTATACATGACAAAACAAGGAGAGACGTTGTAAGTTGCACTTGAAAACAGTGCACATGTTTAGGAACATAGTTTAAATGTACATTATAAGTTAATTAAAATATAGATACCTACTCAAAATGACAGTAGTAAGAAGATATATTTAAAGCTAAAGCAAGACCATACAGTTTATAATATATATATAATGTGAAGGATGTGGATTTAAATAATGTGAAAAAATACAGTCAACACAAAGTTAAGTATAAATACACTCAGCTATTTTTAACAGCAAGTCTACCTGGATTACTGCACAACCCCAGGAAACAAACCATCATCAGATTTTTGCTTGATATGTTTACCAAATATATGCAACAATTGCTTTTAAACTGTCAGAACTGTTTAACCAGTCAGGCTTCTGTTTAGTCAGCTAACCATGCCACTGGATAATAAAAGAATTTCTGATGATTCATTGACCACTGTACTCAGCCAGGCTGAAATCTACCAGCAAGATAATAGAAGAATGTCATCTTACCCGTCCATTCTTGCAGATGTAATCAAACAGCTCGCCTCCCGACACATACTCCATAACCATGAAAAAATCTGTCGGGGTGCTTATGACCTGGTACCTGACAACAACAACAACAAAAACAACAACAACAACAAAAAAAATGTTGTATTACAATGAACTTTTAATACATTTATTAGTTGATTTCACCTTCTATCTTCTATTTTCACCTTTTATTCTCAAAAATTAAAAGTGTGATCACTTAGACATGTCCCTTTTTTATAGGTAGATTAATTTTTAATCAAAATAACATTAAAATAATTAAAACTCTTGTACCTGACATAGTCAGTAATGGAATCGTTAATTAGAAATTACATGTTTTTAATTGAATTGCTTGTCCAGTTTTTTGAGTATATCAGGAAAAGATTATGATGGGCAAAAGACATTAGCAGAAGGATATATGGCTTTTTCTTTGCAACTCTGCCTACAAGGGAGGTCTCCGGGAGCTGCTTCTTCACTGCTGATCCCAGAAATAGTATTTTGTGGTTACCAATTAGTGAAGCTGCCAGTTTAGGACCCATGGGGTGTCTGTTTCTCAAAATAGAGTATCTGATGCATTTGTTTCCTTGCTCTGTGTTGCAGGCCTCTCATTCCACTTTCTATTCAGGTTCAAGTTTTTGTGGTTTTATGTAGGGGGTAGGACACACCTTCCTATGGCATCTTCAGTTATCGAGCAGGCAAGAGTTGATGTTCCAGTAACTCAGCTAACCAAATGAACTGTTTCTTTAATCAACACAGCAGTTATCAGATGTGCTATCATATTTGGAGAGGTTTCTTCTCATGATCATTTCTGTAACTTGTGCAACTGGACACAGGAGTCATTGTTGCTATTAAAAAAATCACCAGTCAGTCATATTTGTCATTCATGACATTTCTGATTAATTTACTGGAAATAAGAACAAATGTGCTTTTCTTTCAAAACAAAGACACAGATGAGTGAACCAGAATGTCTAAACCTATATCGTCTACATAAACAATACACAGCATTAGTACACAGAAACAAAGGCACAGCAAGGCTGTGATATTGGGTTGCTTTCATAAAGGTCAGGTATGTTAAATTGCAGGCACAATTTCATGAATGGTTGCCGGTGGTAGAATATAAACTTTATCACAATCTATTTCAATACTGTCAAGCTGGGTGAAGCCTAACACCACAGGGACTATGGGAGGAGAAACATTAAGACAAATAACTTTTTTCTTCTAACAGTTGAGAGTGTGGCAGCTTTTATAGTCATGGTCAGTATGTTAAACTGCTTCCACGTCTGTACAAGAAGTGTACACAGTGTGCATGTGTTTATTATTGTATGTGTCTCTGACACTGACTTCCACAGCACTCCAACTTATGACCTGACAACTCGCATATCTGCCATTGCTTAGAGTTTTACAGTGGACTAACCATAACCCTAGACTAAAAATATCACAAACAATGTTGAGAGGGACGGACAGACATGGACTAACAAGGGGAAAGAGGCCAGGGAGATAGAAGGAAAGAGAAAGAAGGACAACAAAGTCACAGAAAAATCCATGAGGAGAGAGGGATTTAGACATGCTCCTTCATTACAACAATATCCAGCATATTAACTGGAGATTTGTCCTAGCCAGAGCACATTTCTTTATCTAGCTCCAAGCTTGTGTGCATGCACTGGTATGTTTGTGTGTTTTACCTCCTGTGACCCTTGTGGGCATGCTCAGTAGAGTACAGCTCTAGGAAACACATGTAAACAAGCAAAGCATGCCACAACACACAGCAAAGAACCCACGTTACAACAAGCAATAATAAAAGAGAGCCCAGTTATCTCTCTGCAAAGCTTGTCAGTCTTCACTGAGTCTGAGTCTTAAATCTGACAGACGGATGTGTCGTCTTTCTGTACTTACAGCTTGATGATGTGTGGGTGTCTGAACAGCTTAAGATTCTGGATCTCTCGTTTGATCTTCCCCACAACATCGAGACTACGGATCTTCTGTCTGTTCAGGATCTTCACAGCCACTTTATGGCCTGTCAACTGATGCTCGCCAACTAAAAACAACAGAATAAAGACATGAAAGAGACAGACCACAGAGGCTAAAAAATTAATAAAAAACAAATAAATCACATAACCTACTACATAAGCAGCTTGGTGTGGATTAAAAGGGTTACACTTTGATTTGGAGTCCTGTTGCGTAGGAAGCTTGCACAAAGTAGTGAATGAACTGTGTTTGTTATATTGAGCTTTTGCTCTCTTTTGTAACCCCTATTTTCTTTCCATGCGTTTGTTTATAGTGTTGGAGCTATCTGCCTGCTGGAGGCTCTGAAACCAAGCTGTTATTGCAGCTGCCAAACACTGCACACGAAACTCAGAGTCAGATACGAACTGGGGCATGAACTGCTCCACAACTAACACACAAGCAGTAACCTGAAACGAGCAAGCATTACATACACACACACAGTCATTTTTTATTCTTTCACACATGACTTTACACAGATTTTCTCCTAGTGGTTTGGGAGTGTGAGCAAAATCATTTTCCTTAATAATGATGTTCAGAAATAGCCATGGTTTCAAATGTTTTAGCAGCACACGCAAGAAACAGGCGGGGTGAGCATGGAGTTAAAGCTCACAAGGTCATGCTGAGTGTCAGAGAACCAGCGAAGGCTACCCTAATAATAATCTGTTATACGCATCCTATTGAAGCTTTACGATTGTTTAGGGTTTGCTCGACTTGACAAGCACTTAACAAGCTACCACCGGCTAGCAGAGAATAACACATCGGACTAGCTTGCAAACATTAATGTCAGTTCAACGTTAGGTTCCCACGGTGGGTCAAACAGTAAGCTTCAGACGTCCTTTGTCGCCAGACAGGGCAAAGGACAGCCACCACCGCACAGTCCTTATTACTTAACGATATACCATAATAATGCGAGTGTGACTGTGCATCTCTGTGCATCCAGGTTTTATCACCTGCCATAGCTGATAACAGCAGCTACTGAAGGGGGCTTCGGTGAAAGAATTTGACTTTGAAGCGGTCAGATTCTCAGACTACAGTACGTTTAAAATCCAGTCTGTTGCCGTGGTTAAACCGCTCAACTACGCCAACTGCTTCACTGACCACCAGCAAGTTGAACACGAAGCGTTAAAGGGGTGGGAGGGGAGTGGGGGCACAGCGACTACTTGGCATTAACTACTCCAACTGAAGGCACAAACGTACACATGAAGCCTGGCATGACACAGAAACAGGACTTAACTCTTCACTTTGCCGAATGTCCCCACTCCGAGCGTGTCGCCGAGGATGTAATGGCCGATCTTTACCCTGCCTTCGTGTTTCTGTTGTTGCCTCTCTGCCATCTTCTCCGTTACCGACGGCTTGGCTCGCTCGGTGAGGTGGGAGAACTGCCTGCTTGGCCTGTGCAGCGCACGGGGGGCGGGGAAGAGGGGGGCTGGGCACTTCAGAGTGAAGAACCACCAACGGCGGAAAACGCGCGCACGCACGCACGCGAATTATCCCTCCAAGAACCAGGCGCGCTCTCCCACCTACCCTGCACGGAGCAACCAACGGGGTGTTATGTTGAGTTTAGTAGCCCAGTCAAATA
>NW_005187447.1:1046779-1086781 GCF_000239375.1 Pundamilia nyererei
TGTGTGTGTGTGTGTGTGTGTGTGTGTGTGTGTATCTCATATTTCGTGAGTAATTACTAGTATGGGTTTTTCTTCTTTATTCCTAAATGCAAAATGTGGAGTTCACCACTAGATGGCAGCATACGTATGATTCATCAATACCTGGTATGAGTTTCGGATTTCTTTCTACTCCTATTGTTAAACATACGCAACAAGCAAGCAATATTTATTTATATAGCCATTTGCCCGGACAAGAACGGCATCGAAAGGAATCTAGGACAAAACAACAATGTGAAAAAGAGGAAACGGGAATACGATGAAAATACACAAAATAACACAAGGCTCGAGCTTCTCAAATTGGACAACAAATAGTGTTCGCTCACCAACATATTATATTATGTTATATTATAAGATTTTTTTTGTATTAAACATAAAATCGTCTGGAAACAGAAATTTCCTGAAGTTAAAAAGGATTAAAATCACGAATTACAGACTTCCCGTCTTTGTCTCTGTATGGAGACTGGACAAATATATATAAGGTTTCGACACATTTTTCACATGAAAAACAAATATCAATATTTTAATTAACATTTGAACTTTAATTGTTGCAATATTATATTTTTGTTCATCTTTTAAAATAAACACTTTATTGAAAAAAAACTCTAGCACTATATACTGGAACATATTCTCTTTATTTTGTCTGTCCAAGAACAAAGATTTTTAATAGTCTCAACTCAAAAGCGCTTCGGTTGTTTTGCGCCTGTTACCGTGAGTAACCGCTAGGAGCAGTTTATCCGCAACGGTGGTCAGTCCACTGCTGGTCTCCACTCTTCCAAGTTTTTCAAGCAGGGATGGAGACGATTACTCGTTAGCAGAGAGAGGAGGAGGGCTGCTGTGGGAACTAAGAGAGCGGGGGGAGGAGGAGGAGAAGAAGGATTGATATAACAAGAGCGGCTGTCGATGCGCAACGCAAGTCTCACTCCAAGTCTTTGAAACAAGACAGATAAAGGGGAGCGGGCTTTCCATTCAGTACCAGTGCAGGCAATTTTTAAAAACTAAGTTCGTGCCGCGGGTCAGTTCTCCATTTAGCCTACTACTCATCTGACTTTTAATTATTTTGTAAAATTGAAATACGAGAGAGCGAGTCATAAACAGATCAGAAACTCCGAGAGAGCTGCGAGTTGGGAAGTTTGTTTCCCGTTGCTTTGCATGACATTTCTTCCAAGGACTTGAGAGCCTGACACAGTTTCTTCACAGACCGTGCGGTGTGGGATTTTGATCTGAAACGGGGACTCATCAAATGCAAAATTACATGTATGAGAAAGCAATGGCTCAAGAAACAAGGAACGGAGGAACCTCTACGTTAAATAACAACAATGGTGTTGACAACAGTAAGAAGAAGGTGCTAATAGTGCTCGATGTCTTCTGCCTTCTACTTGGTAAGTTCACAGATATGTTTACACGATGCTTTCCTCTGTTACCATTTAAACTGCGTATCTCACATCAGCTTTTGTAGAGTACATGCAAAAAAAGTGAAGACAGAAACTTCTGCACATTGCACTCACAATAAAAGCCACCTTTACAATAGATAAAAAGTGCCCGCCTTTTCTCAAGTTTGCCAATAAGAGTATTATCATTTTAAAAGTATTGCCCGTTATCTGTAACTGCAAAACAACTTCAGCTGCTACATCCCCTTATCATCCAGTACCAACGCAACACCCCCGGGCAGTGGAAGTGCCGAATAAAAAAAATCAAACAACATTTCAGGAGTTCGCACTTTTAATTTTCTTTAATTCAACCCAGAAGCACAATCAGTTTGTAAACTGAGAAGAAGAGAAAACTTCTTTTCTTTGTTGTTGTCAAGACAGGTGACTAGCTTCTCTCATCGGAGATAACTGTCACCGGGTAATATACTGATCATTTCAAAGTCCATGGAGTGTCACTGTAATTGATCAGCTGTCAACATGCCTTGGGCATAAATATTTTCAAGTGTTCTAACCTGCCCTTAAAAATAGCCAGACAACACCCACCACTTCCCCCAGTCTGTTCTCTGATAACGATGATCATCTGACCCCAAATCAGATGAACATGCTTAACAGTCCAGCTAAAGCTGGCCATAGGCTGAGTTGCAAGGTGACTGAAGTAAAAATCAAAGTGTAATTAAGATACTGACTAACAGCTCACAAAACAGTCCCCAAAGCTAATGTCACATCAGGTTTTTTTTTGCATTAGCTCTCATTTGCTCCCACAGAAATTTTAATGTGTGTTAGTTCTAAGTATTTATTCAGTGGGCATCCCATACAGATTCAGTGTGCTGCCTTTGTGTATGTGTTTCTGGTGTCTGTGTGTGTGTTGCTTTGCTGGTTTGTTTTTGGCTGTTGTCACTGTAGCCCAGTCCTTTTAGTGTTGAGCGCCAGTAACCCCCCCTTCTTTTCACACTATTTTCATTCCCCCCATCTCCCCTTTCTCTTTTTTGGAAAAGGATTACGGGAGTTCTGCTTAACTTCTACACATTCACTCCTAGAATCTTGCCAATCCCTGGCCAGCTGCCCCTGATCTCTTCACTTCAAATTACTTTCTTCCTTTCTTTCTGGCTCTCTTTCTCCCTCTCTGTCCAGGGGAATGCGTGGAATAATTGCTTAAGCATGTGTTGTGGTAGGGGAAGGCCTCTCCAATTTGAGTGAGGGATCGAAAAGTGGGACCAGTGGCTGACCGGGCTTTAGAGGAGCAGGTGGGAGACACACCAATAGCGCAATATAAAGGAACCAGTAAAGTACCGATGAAGTATGCAACACTACCACACAGGAGCTGGATTGTATCCAGTATGTTACAAATGGTGCACATTAACTCCACATAAGTGCTGTGAGGTAGAAGCAAAGCTCGCTGACAGACAAAGTTTTCCATTGGGTTTATACTAGTTTTCTTATTAAAGAACCCCAGACAGAGATACACTGTTTCATCTGCACTCATATGAGATGTAGATGAGCTTTGATCACATGTGGACTGAATTTCCTGCACAAACCAACTTCCTTTATTGGTTAAAGCTCTACAGACAGTTCTCCATTGCCTTGTTAGGACACACACACGCACTCACAGACACGCATGTATGCCTGTAAACTCACACAATGCATGTAAGAACACAGTAACAAATGGTTACAAAGATTCTCCTTTGTTATGCTAAACACAATCTGGCTGCTCAGTGATGATTGGTTGGCCCACTTCAGGGGTTTGGGGGGAGTTGCGGGTTTGGTGCGAGGGGGTGACTGGGGAGGGGGTTAAAAGAGAGGGAGAAGAGATCAGTAGAAAGGGAGGGTTATCAGGGCATCCTGAATGAGGAAGGAGGAATGCGGGTGTGTTGTCGAAGAGCTCAGCGGAATGCTTAATGGTTGATAGCTTTTGTTCTGAGCCTGTTTATGGCTAAAAAGTAGTGTACACTACTAAAACTGGGAAATAGATAAGTATCTCATTACCTTTAATTAGTTCCTATTCTGCCAGCTGGGCTCTACACGCAGAGTCTCTGCAGTTACATCTTCCTATAGGATGTTAATGTGCCCAACTGACACACCCTTAGGCGCAGATAATGAGTGTCTGCATAAAAGACATCTGAGACCATCTATAGCTGCACACAAGGACAAAAGAAAACATCTTTACATGTTTAATGAAGAAGCCATCCCAGTTGGTTTTGCTGAAGAAAACTGATAATGCACAAGTACAGCAAGATTAGAAAGGCATTGAAAAAGCATACTCACATTCTCTCCAGCACTCAACTACCAAGACCAGGGTTACGGCATATAGTTTTGGCAGCTGAGCACAACCGTCATCTGCTGATTTCACTCTGGATCAGGTTCCACTCCTACAGAGCAGTCGAGTTGATTTAGCAATGCTATAAGGAGCGTGCACACAAACAGTATACACTCACTATAAATACACAAACTCGACCGCAGAATTTCGTATTCCCTTTTGGCGACTCACTGCCCAATAGTCTTCTCTTGGCTGTTTGAAAAAAAAAAAATGTTTATTGTGAGAACACTTTGCAACGAGACGCAGACTAGAGCCCTCTGGAACCCCAGCATCCAAAAGTAGTCTCACTTAAACCATGATTAAGTTTTACACAATGCACAGGGGATTATACTTTATGTGTTTGCTTCTGCAGAACTGGTTTGGGATGGAGCGGTCTTTTTGTAAAACATAAACATGGATTCATTGACTCTATATATGCTTCTTTTAAAGGATCACGATCTGTCTCCTTATGATGATCTGTGAGGCAAAAAACTATATATATAATGTTTTAAAACGTTTAATTATGTGTTTATTGCAAAATTTGGAGCTCTGATACAGTCAGGTGTTCAGCGGTCTGCTTTTCCACAAATCACAGACAGGTAGCCAAGAAGAGCGTAACCTTTTGGCCTCGAGGAATCAGCTTCATAACTGGCCCCGGAGCGTTAACCCTTCTGTATTCGACTCCTGCGTTCCCATCAGCTGCTATAACATTACAGCAGTCAGTCACACAGCCTCTCATTAAAGTCAGAGAGGTTTAACCTCCACCTCTCCAGGCCTCAGCCACTTCAATCCTGAGCCGCTCTACAAATATTTTTGAGAATTTCACAAATTCTTCATCTGGCTGTAGCTCTGTGCCCAAAGCCTCTGGATGGGACATCTGGTGCAATTTTGGGAGTAAGTGAACCAGGGGGCATATAGAGTGTGTGTGTATAGTGGAGCTCAGGAAAGGGTGGGAAACGGAAAGGTAGTGTCGGTCGGAGGTGGGTGTGGTTGTGAAATGAAATCCTGTCTCTTTTTTTTTGCCTCCTAGTCCATTTCCACATCTATCTCCATTCCTTCCCCGTGTTCCTTCTCTACCGGAGCCAGTCTTCTGTCTTCATAATAGTCTCAGAATAACAAGGGAAAGATCAATAATGAACAAAATCATATTAGAAGAATATTGATATGCATGGATTATACAGTCTGTGTCTGTTAGAAAACTACATTGAAGCAGCATGTGAATCTATCACAGAGAAACTGAAACACAGGCTCCAATCCAAAGATGCTGACCTTAATCCAAGGGTAAATATTCTCAGGGATTCTGCACAAGTCTTTCAGAGGTGGGAGCCATGAACATGTTCTTAGAAATATATTTGGCTGGGATTTATTGGGATCTGTTTAAGACATTAGGTGAAAGGTCAGACTCACATATGATCAATATCTGCAATGCTCTTTGTGTGACATTAGTTACACTCATGTGTCACCCACAGCAGACACTTAATAGACATGCACAGAAGAATATGTCTCAGGATTTAGTTTTGACAGTAATCAGATTGAGTGTTTATTGTGAGAACACTTTGCACATCATAACACAACATAGCTTGATTACTCGACTATACTTTTGCCGTTATGATATCTAAATGTTATCTGTGCCCAGCCTGTGATGAGTGTTTGTTGGCGGCTTCAGGACAAGGTGAGGTTATGGCTCTTAAGAAGGTGACGAGGTGACGAGTGTCCTCTGGCAGAAGATAAAGATCAGCAGATGTCCCTGACAACAGAAGCCTAGGGCTACTATCTCTCCTAGATAAGATGCTAATATAAGTGCACATTTTTGGGAAGATCTATGTTTTTCGTGCACGTTGAGATGAAGAGCACCGGTGGCATCAATGCCAGACAGGTCTGCAACATTTTCCGACTGTCATTGTGACATGCGGTGGGTTTCTGTTGGCGCAAGAGTTAACCACCAAACCCCTGGGGTATGCGCCTTAGCAGGGCTGTGATTAGAGGTGCGTGGGTGTGAGCGTGTGCATGTGTGTCCTTTGGGATTCGGGAATAAGAGAGAGGGCACCCAGAGCTGTCATTAAATGGACAATATAGCCTGAAGGGTGAAGCATTTTGTATTCACTCTGTGGGTAGCATGTGTGAGGCATGTGTGGCTCGATTTATAGACCTGTGTCCCATGTGGCTCCCGTGGGCAAGCTGAAGGCATAAGCTTGACCAATTTGCCTGTAGCTGTTCACACTGCTATACAAACCAGACACATTCATCTCCTTTAGCTTTTTTTATACTGTCGCCATCCTGGCACACAAATTGCACAATAAAACAAAGACACCAGCTTGTAGTTTACGCTTTGACAACAATAGTGTAGTAATGCCTCTCATTCTCATGTCTCATCTATGATTATATCCCTCTCATATAAACACTTTTCAAACTGCTTATTTAACTCATTTTGGATTACTGGGCAGGACCTTACAATAAGCTTTTGTTAGCAGTCAATTTTGAATGTGTTTAAACTTGTGTTTTAGCCTTCACCAAGAAATGTAAATGTATATTTCACAGAATTCTGCATGTGGGCAACAAACATCTACTTGCCCATTACACCCATGGAAATATTAACTCTTAGACTTTCTACTTTTTCCACAGTTACTTTTTTGATTTAACCCAGTGTTTTTCTAGACCCTATTTCTACTTCTATTAGTCAACATGTGATGAACAACAATGGCACTAGCCCTTTAATGTAAATTAGAGCGCAAGCGGCAGATGATCTGAAGTTATGGGCCTCATTAAATCTCTTTCCCCCCCCACAATATCCTTTCTTGGGCCTGCTTCCTGCTGTTACACAGGCCCCTCTGTCTGTCACTTTCTCTTACTGCATATACAGTCTTCTGTATTTGTGTGTGTGCTGTGTGCATCCAGGGATGGGGGTCAGGGGGATTTCTCTGTTTCGGAGAGAACAATACCCCTTTTGATGCATCTCAGCGCTCTTTGTTTCGTTAACAGGGACCAACAGACCAGTGGCAGACTGAAGGAGGATGAAATAGAAGGGAGGGGTAATAAGTGAATGAGGGAGAGATGAGAGGGCGTAAGAAGCTTCTTACTGGGTACTCAAGGTCGCTTTATTATCTATCAGTGGTTTATGGCTGTTGCTGCTTCTAGCTTTATTGTTGACTGGATTGTGGGCTGTAGTGCTTATCTGCTCAGAGCTGTGTAGTAATCAGCTCAGCATCTTTAATGGCACAGGCCTTATCTAAGCTGCAGCCACTGAGCTCTATCCTGTTTACATACAGAGCAGCCCCCTGGCTGAAGAGGATCCATGTAACACTAGAAAACATCATGCTTTACATTTGTACTGTAGCAGCAGTTTAACATCTTGTGTACACGGTTATTAAAAAATGGTCTGGGGTATAAGCTGAGGTGAGCTGGAATGAGAAGACAGTCTTGTGTTAAGTTTAGGGGAGCATTACCCAGAGATAGAAGCATCAGGTTTCAGAGAATCCATAGCCCTCCTCTGCACAGCCAGGCTTTTGTCCCAAGGGGTAATAATGCCATTATGGCAATCGTTGAGAAACGCCTAGCCAGCCATCTAACCAACCAGCCAGATAACGTGATCTGGCCCTGGACGGTGCTCATGTTTCTCTTCATTGGAGCAGCTGTGCATTTGTCTTTTTTGCTGACAGTGCAGCCAAGCATTAAATAAGTCTCCATGACTTTTAACTGATCTTTTTAAAACAAATTATGAATATCCTCTCGCATTCCCTAGTTTCTGATGTGGACCAAAGGTGAATTTCTCTTCATCTCTTCAAATGCACTTACAAGCCAAAAGCAACACAGGGCCAGCAGCAGCACTCAGAAGTTGCCCACACAGGTGCCTGCTGGTAAAAGACCCTAGAGTGTGTCCCAACAGATGCCTGTGTGTAAAAAGGCATTTATTCCTGTGAATAAAATCTCTCTGAGTAAGCACATGCTTCAGCCAGCGGCCCCCCGGTCGCTACAGCATTCACACAGGGGGGGAAAAAGGGATTCACTCTGCGCACCACTCTGCTGACCTCAGCCACTCCTGTGTATCTATGTGTGCGTCTGTGTTTGTGTAATTGTGAGCTTTGTACATGCGTGAGACACATCAGCAACCTGTGGAAACAAAGAAACTAATATCTCGAGCCAAACATCTGTATCAGTGCATGTTTGTGCACGCATTTATAAACGTATGTTTCCTAAACAGTGATTATGTGTATGGTAAAAGCACGGGTGGTTTATATGGAGCCGAGTTTGTTTATTTGGATTGAAAGGACATTTTTAAAGCCCTTTGTGGTCGACGGCTTAAAATTGTTTCAGAAAGAAGTTGGCTGAAGTCGCCAGTGAAACCACAGTAATCCACTTTCACACCCACATAGCCACACACACAACCGCACACTCTCGAAGATACAATACACAGCGTCACAGTGACATTTGGATCCTGTAGGCTATAGTATAATCCTAGAGTTATGTCACATCTCTCACCTATGACCTTTTGCTCTTCCGGGATCTGTCTTGAATGTATGCACACTATCTCTAAATATGTGGAAAGCCTCACATAGTCTTGCTCATGGCTTTAGTGACCTTAAGATAGGGCCAACTGGGTGGGCTTGCCTAACTGTAAAGTGTTTGATGTGTGACAAATTTCAAAACATCCGAGGCATCTGCTTGGCATGCCATTTTTAAAACCTCAGGGGTGACAGTACAAATGATAATGAATATGTGTCCTCTGTAAACACTTAGCTTAAGATTGAGACTGGAATTATTATTAAATAAATTAATAGAAACAGTTAAAAATACACTATGTACCACTGTTTTAATAGAAAATTTGCCACTATGACAAACTGTGTCCGTTACAAACACAGTCTCACTACTGACACACACAATTCCCATTTATAGTGCACATGCACACTGTGTAATTGCAATGTCACTTGCAGCTGGATGAGAGCATTCATTCATCAACAATCCGGGACTAAAGGACGCTCATAAAGAAAGACACTCCTTCTCATTCACACACATATCAAATAACCGCAAGATAATATCTCTCCACACTTCTCTTTAGCAATGTAGGGCACTTTAAAACGTCATTTTACAAATGCAGATTATGTCGTTTGGTATTTACAAATCAGAATTATAAAAGTATTAAGAGTTTCTTCAGTAGTCTGAAAAATATAAATGCTTTGACATGTCCACACAGGCAAAGATCATGTTGTTTATAGCTTTTTAAAAAAAGTTCCACTTAGTTTAACAGAAAAGAAAACATTTTAACCTGTTAATAATTCGCTCAAAATGTCACAGATTGCTTAAATTGTCCAAAATTTGTTATCGCAGAATCCATGTAAATCTAACCACATATTTAGAGACTGCATTTTGCACTTGGCATGTTGCAATAATTGGTGCGACATGCAGATTTCAGCTACGGAAGTGAGCGGAGCTGCTATCTGATCTGCTAAAATAGAAGTGAGAAAAATCAGAGAAGAAGCGACTAAACAGTTTGATTGATTGACTGTTCAGTCTATAGAGTCACAACCCACTATAGACACTATAGACACTATAGACCCGGCCCTCTCTAACCCTCCTCTGAATTGTCCTTGTTCCCACTCCTTCTTAGAACGGGTCACATATTGCTTATTGAGAGACAGGAGGAGGAAATCCTCCATTAGTGCAGACTACAATACCTTTTCCTCTGCCCTGCTCCGCCTCCCATTTACCTCTCACACTCACTGCTGACAATCAGCATCACTCACTAAAATAACGATATCATTCTAATTTTGCTTCTGAAAGCCATGAAAACCTATTAAAATATCAATAGAAACCCAGAACGGTGAGAAAGTCATGAGAACCAAAGAGCGGGAACCTCGCTACCATGGACTCGACATACACGCTGGTGTTCTACAGGGATATTAGTGCAACGTCAAAGGGTATTAACCTTTTAAGCAATGTAGAGCTTTAGCTGGCACTGGAATAACAATTGTTTCCTGTTGTGCCAAGTATAGCCAGGCTTAAGGTAAGAAAAGAAAGTGATAGCAAATTCATGATCATTGCCTTGCAGTCTCAAGGAACTTTGAACTGTATAGTAAAGAAGACTGTTTAAAAATCCTAAATTCTTCATTTTAGCTATGTAACATTTTGATAAAGTAAATACTTTTTTTTCTTACTAAAAAAATCAGTCTTAGCCCTGCTAATCGAAGCTCTCGCTGACTACGCCAAATTTAGCTCCAAAGCCAATCAAACGGACGCCCGAAGGATAATCTCAGTCACATAAACAAATGCGCACACATACACACTCGATCACATACAAAGAAAACTACATACATACATTTAAAAACCCCAACCCAACCAAAACGCACGAGGACATATTTTTATCACGTGTTTGTCATTTCCAGCAGGCAGCAGAGCGTGAGCATGTGAGTGGATTTACGAATGGAAAATAAGTCCAGTGCCCTTACTCGCTCTCTCACTCACACACACACACATACATACACAGGCCCTGCCATGACCTCTGCATATAAACACAGATTCAACCAGCCAAAGGAATTCCTCTCTCTCTCTCTCTGACCTGCGGTAAGTCTTTAGTGGTCTGCAGCGGTTCTCTGAAGAGAGAAGTGCATGACAGGATCTGATAAGACAAATAGAACTGTTCCCAAACTCACTAAGCCACCCACTTTGGTTATGTGTGTGTGAGTGCATTTATGTTTTTTTCCCCTGTTGAATTCTTCATACTTTCAGACCCTCCCTGTCTTTCTCTAGCTCGCCATTGAGGAAATTTTTAGACCCCAATTATTCTTTACATGCCAGTTTGTTTGCTAAAAACAGCTCCTTGGCTTAATAGTGTGTAAGGCTCATTTCCTATCAAAGCACACACACAACTTCTTCAAATGAATGTTTCCTCTGTTTCGGTAGTTGAAGCATGAACTGCATCGTCGCGTAAAAGCGACCTCTTGACAGAACTTGTAAAGCAGTTGTTTTTTTTAATTCAGTGATGCACCACAGGTCTTTGCTAAAGCCCATCCCACTTCTTTCTGTTTCCTTCCCTTCTGTCTTGGTTTTTCCCTCCTCTGACACTCCTCCACCACTTTTCCTCTCTCTGTGGGTCAGCAGGTCTCCCGAAGGTCATTTGCTCTTGGGGAAAAGGGGTCATATATCTTCACGCCACTGTTTGTAGAGGAGGTTCAGATGTGCCATAGGGTTAACACTGGTGCGCCTTTGAATTTGTGCTGAGAGTTTCATGGAATGACTGTGGTATGAGGAGAATGCCAACATACAGGGTGCTTTAAGGGCGACAGCATGGAGGGGTGGGTGGGCAGCGCAAAAGAGCCTGGCATCTCAAGGCTGTGCAGCGGTCAGACAGAGAGGCTTTCATGACTTCTCAATAGGTAGTGTCGAGGTGTTCAATTGCTCAATCTCGCTTTACTTTTTCAGTCATTCAGCTGGTCAACTCCCGAGTTTCCCATGGTATTCTCCCATCGGTTTAGCCTTTAAGCACTGGTTAGCTTGTGTGTTTTTGTCTGAGTGTGTCTGTTAAGCCCATGAACTTCTTTCATGCCTCCTCATTAGCATGTGAATCCTCCCTCCACAAGCAGGCCAGCATGGAAGGATGGAGAAAGACAGGAAAGAAGGGGGGAGAAAAACGCAAAACCCCAGGAAAAACAGGGAATGCTGTGAGAGAAACCAGAAACTGATTTTTGGAAATGTTTTATTTTCCAGGCTGACTGTTTACCCAACACACCCCAGTTTATGCCTAGAGTTAACATGTGACGGTTCTCACTTTGTTTAAAGTATCTGTAGCCAAGTTCCCAGGCAGATTATGCTGAAAGTCTTGTATGAACAGAAACACGCTGGAATCTCCTCATCTTAAGTTGTGTTGATCGTCCCGCCCTGCCTTGCCCGGGCAATTCTGTGCTCACCCACATCTCCTTCTTCCTGTTGTATGCACAACATGGTTCTCAGACACCACTGTAGCCTGGGCTAGCCTTGTGTGGGCCCACCAGTGCCCTGATGAATTCTGCATGCTGTTTGTGCAGGTGTCTGCTTCAGTGACCATTACATCTGCTGACCTATGTTGACCAGTGGAAAGAGAGTCAATGAGAAAAAGAGCTTAATTCACACTAAAATCAGCTATAATAATACAAAAACGCTTTAAACTCTGCTGGCAAAATTTGTCTTCAGAGGAAGCAAAACAGCATAAAATCAAGAAAAAATGTTTTTTTCTTGACTGTAGCTATATTACATGGCTTAAACATATACACATTGATCTGGCGAGCACCTGAGACAACACTGTCTTCTTTTAGTTTCATTATGCAAGTCTGAAAGCTGAGTGTGCTTCTCTCGGAGGCATGCACAAGAATGTGTGTTTTGAGGTTTGCGTGAAGTTCATCTGAGTGCTGTGCTCCTCAGTACAGACCGGTAACATGATCTTCATCACCCATCACTGGCGAGAAGACAGCTGTGGCTCTCAGCAGCATTCATGAGTAGACCTGGATCTTAAACCAAAACATCAAAGGAAACCATGATGTGAGCTAACCACATGAACCACATGTGGGACTACTTTCTGAGCAGTCTGACATTGAATGTATATGTTGGTGTGTCTGGATGTGGGTCTTCAGGACACCTTCTTGTCTTGACTTCTCTCTATTTATGAGCAACTGTGAACACATAGCTCACATTTTGCATGAGAACATGTTCTTATGCAAAAAATGTTCCAGATTTGGGTGGGCTTTCTTTTGTTTTTCTTGGTATTCACACATTTTTAAATCCCTCAAAGGAGAATTTGAAAGTCCCAGCCAGCGTTTACACGCCTATATTTGTATTGCTTTGATTTGGAGATGTGTATTTCTTTTCCCCCTTGTCAGGAGTATATTAGTCCATGTGTGTGAGACTGGTTAGGAAAGCAGACATCAAAATGAATTTTTACTAATGGCTAATCATGGCCCTGCATTGTTATTAGTTGTGAAATTCTTTAGATTGTTATGGAGTGTTAAAGGAGTAGTACAAGAGGGATGTCCCAGAAATGTTTCTTTTTCTTTACTAGATATTTTGAAACTCTTTTCCCTAAAACTATGCAAACTTTATTGACAATATCCCCCTGTTGATTGGTTTCTTTCTTCTTTAATAATGAACCAATAGCCTTGAGTGTGAGTGTGTGTTTGCTCTGTGAGGAATGAGTGAAGCTACAGGATAAAGCTCAGTTCTCAATGGCCTGTTGTCGCACTGTCAACTAGAGCAGCAGGAGACAGTTTGTCGAGTAAACAGACTGTTTACTGTGAGCACACACACCTGTGAAAGGTTTTTGTTTTCTAATTTGTTTTCTAATGATACTTTCTCTTCAGCTTACAGGTAAGTAAACTGAGCTATGTGACAGTATGATTCCCCGTATTAGATGTGACTGTGAGTCGGCTCATGTATTTGCATAGGTTCATGCAGCTATCCATGTGTTTGTGTATGTCTGTGTGTAGCTATGCTGCCAGCCCTGGTACTCCATCGTACCGCTATTCGTCCTTACCACAGGGGGTTTTACTGCAGCGACTCCAGCCTGTACTACCCCTACAAGAGAAGCACCGTACCTTCCTCAGTCCTCATTTCTGTTGGCTTGACACTGCCCGCGGTGTCCGTAAGTCCATCCGACATAAAGAGCACTTGGCGATGGGAAACTCTGAAGGCGGAAATAGGAAGGGCTCGAGGTTTATGAAGGTGGCTGTGAAGGAGTGACTCTGCTACATAAGCTCTACCAAAGTTTAGATAGGCTTATATAACTTTTTTCTGAAGCTGCAAGTGCATCTGATTTTGGAAAACAGTCACTCCTTTGCTCTAAGCTGTCCATCTGACTTCCTTAAGCCCCAACCACTTCTGCTATCCCATGATCCCCAGTGCCGGCATGCTCCTTGTGCTCCCGCCGTTCTCTCCTGTTTGTGTCTGTGTAACTGACCTGGTGCTTTTATTATTTCTTTCTTCTCTCCCTCTTCCTGTCCTTCTCTCTTTGTGTCTTTTGTAGCTAGCCTGCCTTTCCTGATCATTGAGACTAGCACCATACAGCCGTACCAGCGCGGGTTTTACTGTTCGGACGAGTCCATCCGGTACCCGCGAAAAGAGGGAGAGACCATTAGTGATGCTGTGCTTTGTGGTGTTGGCATTCTTATTGGCATCTTCTCCGTAAGTCGATCTTTACACCTCCCTTGGTTTAATCCTTGTAAAACTCTTAGATACGTCATAGTAGGGTTACTCAATTGTGACAAAAATCATCATTATGGCTATTTTGGTTAACGTCGAGGTCTAAATTATTTAACTCTGGCTCTGGAAACATCATACATTTATTGACATTCCAAAAAGCAAAAGCTCTTATAGCTCAGTGGATTTTTAATCTATGAATATAGTTTAACTGAACTAAGATCTTCACTAAAGATCTTTGAAAGTAAAGAAAAATCAGATCGTCTGCACCGGATTAGCACCTTGGCCCTGTCACAAGTGGCTCTTCACATAGAGCCATAGGCAGCTATCAGAGACCAACGGAAGCTCCGCGCTGCTTCAGTATTGTAAATAGTAAATAGGCGGTATTCTCTTGTTAAGTCATAATCGTGCAGATTGTAGCTTCACAATGTCAACTGGAGAGCTAAGAACATACACCAGATGTCTCAAGGTGTGGATTCCTTCCTATGGAGCAAAATTGATATCCGGTTAATATCCCCAGTAAGTACAGAGATCGGTGGGGCTGCTTATTTATTGCAACAAATAATACATTTTGGTCAATATTGGAATGAAGATTATATAAAGATGACTCATCAAAATATCTACATCTTTTAACACGGGATCTTCTTGAACTTGGTGGGGAGTGAGTCAGTGTTTTAGGTAGAGCACACAGAAGCTGGATTTAAAGCATAAGACAAAAGAAAACGATCATTAAGAAACCAAAACGCATAGTCCCAAACCTAACATAGAGCCTTCATCAAATTTTTGTTTTTATCATGCAGTGTTATCTAAAATTCTCCAGTTTTTTCCTTTAAATGTGCTTTTTTGTTTCCCCCTCCATTCTATAATGCTTTCTTCTTAATACTTCATTCTTCAGGAGCTTTTTCCAAGCCGTTTATAATGGCCTGCATTTTATTGCTTTACTAAGTGAGTGAGTCAGTCGGTAGTGAGAGGCCCCCCAAGCGATATTAGGAAGTGTATGTTGGTGTATATGTGTGTTGATGCATGCATGCCAAATACCAAAGAGATTTTATGAGCTCTTACTCCATTCTCATGGCTGACTCCGTGCCCTCTGTGCCCTGTACATTACTACTGGTAAATATGTCAGCGCTCTGTTCGCTACCACACTGGTAGCCTCGAGCGTCTCACTAGTTAGCAACAGCATGAAATTCCCATGACTGGAACCGTGCTCCAGAAAACGGGAATGGTTCTGGTGTTGTGCCAGCAGATTAGAGGGGGTCAAGTTTAGTGGAAACATGTTATAATGACTTGTGGTGGGGTGCATGACAATTACTGCCACGTGGTCAAGCTAAATGATCTTTACAGCCCCCAGACTCCTATGTGGCACAGCCCCCTCATAAGTTCCCAGACTGAAACATTGCTTCGCTGTCGCCTCTGTGCCATCAACTTAGTGGGCGCCCACGCACGTACACGCTGGACCAGCTCAGCTCTTCTGCTTATTGGATCCAGGACCCTGTTCTTGTGTTAGTTAGCTCCCTCACATGTTCACGTGTGGGCAAAGCTGGCGTGTCTTACACAGCTGTATTCCATTAGTGGCGTCTACTGCCATGCCGACACCATTCCTGTAACACACGCGCTGTCTCCCATGCTGGCACAGGCACATGGATACGCATATATGCACATATATACATGCAGTGGTAGCAGATTCCACTTGGGTCTCTTGTTTATCTCTGTTGAAAGGAAAATCCCAATAGCCCTGCTGGTCAGACAGATTCATGTCTGGCAGACTCTGTTTCCACAGTTAGAAGTTATGAGTTACCATGCATAACGATGATCTAAAAAAAAAAAGATTAGATTCTCTGGGATACTCAGAGATGCTCTATACAAGCAGATATATAAACTAAGACAGGGGGTAGAAACAGGAGAAAAGATTTGAATGCTGGCAACAAAAATAAACAATTGTGGCCTGTATTAGTCTCCTGTGGTTTTAATCTCCACCTCTGATCTGAGTAATTCAATGACAATAGCACAGACAAACATACAGTACACCACCATGTTTATTTCGCCTGGCTGTGAGCTGAGCTGAGCACCCAATACCCAGAATAGATGTGTTTGTCAAGATTAACAGCACACACAAAGAGTACATGTACACAGTAAAAAAAAGCTAATAATACGAGGGTACATTGTGTGGAAAGACTGCCATAGGCAGTGTGAATGTGTGCACATTCATCTGTGCACATAGTGCTGTTTACATTCACAATGTCTGCAGGCATAACGATGTGCAGGTAAATACTTTTTAAAGAAATTAATCAGAAGACTAAAGCCTTTTGTGGGAAGAAGAAGGAAAGAGCAACTGGTCTATTAGTCCAGGAACCCAGGTGGTACAGACTTATTGACATCTTTGTGCCTCAAGGCATGACTTGGCGCGCAAGCCCCTTCAGTATAGATGAGGTCTTTTCAATGGGCCTTACCTCTACTCAGTATTTCCTGGTTAGACTACCACAGGACTCACAATTAGCTCACTGGACTAAAGCTCCATAAAAAATTCTATAGATACCTGTTTTCCTTTTTCATTGACGTTCACTTTCTTTTTTTATTCTTTACATCCGACGTGGAAGACCGGATCATATCATTGAACCTTTGCTCACATTCACATCATATTCAAACTGCCTGAGGGAAAGGCAGGCCATGCTCATCTTTTATGTTTGTTTATGTGTGACTTTGCACCATCTATTGTCCTGTCTTTCCTGTCTGTTACATCCTTCATAATCTCTCTGTTACTTCAACCTGGAATTGAGTTAGATTTCCTGCATGATAACTCAAAAGTTACAATTTTATTGCATGGTTTTATGTGTCTGAAACTAATGTAGTGCTGTTTGATTCGGCAACGTCTTAAAAAAATTGTAATGAGTGTTGTGTGCTGTATCTGAAAAAAATGTTCCTTTTAGATTGTGATTGGAGAATGCTACAGGATTCACCAGCTGCACCAAGGAACAAAGTCATTTGTGGGGAATCCCTACGTTGCAGCTCTCTACAAGCAGGTCAGCTCTGCATCTGACTGGCATCATACGTGTTCTAATAATTTCTTACATAGTAAAGCATTTTTTTAAACATCTCAATTTTATTGCCAAACCTAAAATTGTATGTATGTAATTTTTATGTAAGGCGACTGTAAATTCTAATAACAGCTATTGAATGTTTTGAAGGAACTAAAACATTATCTCAAAAGTGGGATAGGAAACATGTTTTTTGCATCAACACAAAAGAATATTATAAACCTTCAGTGCAATATAACTGAAGTGATATGAGACCTTTCTGTGGTCTCTGGACCAGCCTCTTGAGGAAGTCAAAAACAGTACTGAGTGTAGTGAATTACTCAGAAGACATAATTAGTAACAGCTGTTAAAATCTGTTAGCGACACAACGTTTACATCAGCCACAAAATGTTTGGTCTTAGAATAGCATGCTACATTTTAAAAACTCATATCCTGTGTACGATAAATCTGCCACCATTATCGTTTTAGGTACTTGTGCTGTGTAAGTCTAGAAGTCTTAAAACCATAGCAACAGTAATGGAGACAGTTCTTATCTAACAATCAGTTACAGTCATCTGCTTTATCTAATCACTGTTGTGTGTCATCTTGCAGATAGGTGTGTTTCTCTTTGGCTGCGCCATCAGCCAGTCATTCACAGACATTGCCAAGGTGTCTGTAGGTCGGATGAGACCCCACTTCTTAGATGTTTGCAGACCAAATTTCTCCACTATTAACTGTTCATTGGGGTACATCACCAACTATACCTGCACTGGGGAAGAGAGTGAAGTACAGGAAGCTAGGTTTGTGTAAACAACGATGCACACACAGTATGAACAGAATATAATATGTTTATTAATGTACTCCTTCCGAGTTTAAAAGTTACGGTTTCTCTCCACAGGAAATCCTTCTTCTCAGGACATGCCTCGTTTTCGTTATTCACCATGCTCTACCTGTGTGTAAGTAACCATCAAGCTCTGATATTCTAACATTCATGCAGGCACACATATGCTGACAATCAGAGAAACTATGATTTGCACATAGATGGAGTTATGGAAACAAGGCTGGGCTCTGATTAGGGGATTTACTGCTTGAAGAAAGAGAAAAACATTGTTCTTATCCACTGCTCCACCTCCTCTTCTTCATCTCCTCACTCATTTTTATACTCTTTTTTTAATTCCTTGGGGAGAAGGATGGATGCACTCCACCTGTTTTCTTCAAAACAGTTGCATGCATACTTCCTGTTCTCACTCATCCCTTTCCACATCTTTCTCTCAGTCCACCTGTTGTGGGTGTCTGGTAGGGTTTAGCACCCCAGAGGCATTTCAAGCTACACACACACACAAACACACATCCCAATCATCTCCCCTTCTTCCTTTGTTTACAGACCACAAATTTTAATCTCCCTTGTATGCTACAGGGATTTAAGAATAGAGTCAGTGTTTTGGATTTGGCTGGCCTGGTTACCAGGTGGTCTTGGTTCTCAGAGTGAAGACACTTGAATAGCCCATGTATTACAGTGGATTGCAGTGCAGCGCAGTGAAAGGTTGCTGTGGGTATTTCCCAGCCTCTGGGTGAACCTACAGCTGCACTCTGGTCAGACGAAGGAAAAGAACTGCATAAAACGCAGGGGGAAAGTAGGAAGGGAATGGAGATGTGCTGCATCCAGACCACACAGTGACACACTAGTCAAAGACCAATGTTCCAGCTGTGGTAAACTCAGGACTGCCAGCATCAGTCCAAATATGAGTGGAGTTGAAAAGAGGCAGAACAGCTTGTAGTTGATGTTTTTGAATACAAAACCGTCCTGAAACAAAGACCACAAAGTAGGCCCACGCAGTGGTAAAAGGAAACTGCTGCTTTTCCACTCAAAGAAGTCCCCTCTTGAAGTCTGCCTAAATATGCATTCTTGTAGACGTCACTAACAGCCAAACTCTAAATTAAAACCAAAGGAATATGAAGAATATGGAAGTTTGACAGTTGAGGACACGTGGTAGCTAGTAAGAATTAATGTCAGGGATTAATACTCAATACTTAAAACAATTAAATGAATAGAATATAAATAGAAGATGGAACAGCTTCATATGCAAATGTTGCTTTTTGCACAACCGTTCTAGTGAAAATAGGTTATCAAGGCTGCCTTTTTCCTCATCAAAGCCTCTAGTGGCATACATATTCCTTTTCTTTGGTGCTTTCGCTCACTCATCGCTTTCCACTTTGAAAGTGTCATTTCCACATTGGGGCTGCCACCTCGTCCTCTTTCTCACAACCTCAATTCATCTGCTAATTGGCATTTAGTGAAGTTGAAGCACTTAATTTCCTGACAAGCATGCCTCAGTGCTGCATCTCTGACTGATGTGGTTTGAGCTGTGCCTTAACAGCATCATAGGCTTCAGAGACAGCACACCCATAACTGGCGCAGACCACATGGCATGCTGTTCAGCAACACCACAGCCACAGAAAACAAGCATATGCGTGCATTTGTGTGTGCCACTGAACTATCTTTTGTTTTGGCTAATGCACACTCAACATCTGCATATTCTCAGAATGAGAAAACAAAGTATTTGCGTGAGTTAGTTGTGACTATACGATATCTCACTGTTTCTGGGCCAGAATGCATGTTGGTGGTTAAATAAAAGACAATATTTGTATTCAAGTTAAAAATGGCTCTAACCACAGCTATGTTAATGTGCCACAACATGGTGTGAACCAAAAGAAAAGAGGAGAATGGGGCACGCATGTAAAGCGAGACCTTGCTTTCTAATTCTTTCTCACTTTGTTGTGTTTGTTCATGTTTTTTTTAATTTAACATTCACTCTGAATTGGTGCAAGAGGGACAAGGCGAGAAGATCTTACTGGATTCCTTTAGAAACCACCAGACTTTGTGTCGCTTTTGGCTCCATCTGTCATGGGAATTTATTCCTTTTGTTGTGTTTTGTTGGTATTTTCCTCATATCTAACTAGTCAAGACAAATTCTGGGAACAAGACTCGGTTAAAAAGGCAGAGGTCATGTTGGATTTAAAGAGGAGACACTGAACCTTATTTTAGATGATCATGAATGCTTTCACTTGCTTTTGTATGACTTAGTGTGTTGAACCAGGCTTGGACTGGCTTATTTGGGTTACCTCAGTGTGTTCGAATTAGATATGGGCACACTGACTGGTAGGTTGTAGTATCTCATGTTTTGACTAAGTTCAAGTTTTCATTATTGTTCCCACATCCTTCATTAAAACTTTGTTAAACTGAAAAGGTTCACAGGCTGTGCAAAGTTGTTGTTTTTTTTAGCTAGGTTTCATTCATAGGTGCATTACGTCAGTCAAAAGCTCTTATCAGTAGTTCTAACTCACTACCTGACAACCATTGTATAGGAAGCCTGAAGTCTAAACATCCCTGCCAGCGAGGAGGAGAACAAGAACAGAAGGGATGGGAGGGATCGTTTCCTCAGCTATCGTAAGGATAAGAACAATGATAGGGTGTCGTAGAGGAAATGTGAGAGAGCTTTATGTCCACACCTACCAGGGCTAGTGGTTGGGGGTTGCAGGCCGGCACTGTCTGCAGGAATTGTTAGACTGACTGATTATAGGACACAAGTATGGAGGTCTAGGCTGGGTAGACCTTGGCTGAGGCTGGCCCTCCCAGGCCCTCTGTCTCTGGTTGTGAGAGACAGGAAGTCAGGGGTATGAGTGGTGGAGAAACACAGGATGTCTGAGGAACCTAGGCTGACCTCACCGCTGTGCATGTTAAGTGGATAAAAAAAGAGCAAGAGCGTGTATGACTTTGCTCTTGTGTAAGTGACTGAAAGTGGCCTTGGATTTAGTTTTTCCTGTTTTGGTTCTCCCCTGTCTTCATCATGACCCAGAAAATGGGCTGCAGGCGGAGTGTGAGGGGGTGCATCCGTTTTGTCTTCTGTTTGCACTATAAGAGGGTAAAGAGTTCATCCCAAGTGTTGAAGCATGCATGGCATGGTATGTATATATATATGCGTGTGTGTGTGTATTTGTGTGTGTGTGTGTGTGTGTGTTCAGTGGCATACTGTGGTTGTATTGTTTTTACAGCTGGGATCTTGAACCATGAATCAGTCATGTCCGGGTCTCATGCAGTCAAGTGTGTGTGTTTCAGAAGACAGTATGTATTTCTCTACGGATCTGGCAAGCGCCTGCCCACTTTGAGTCAGTCTAGACCTCTCAGACAGTAATAATATACACACACAGACACCACAGGTGCAGGGTTATAAAGGCAGCGTTTAGTGTCTTTTATGAAAACTAGTCAGGTGTGTGTGAGGGTTTATTACTGCCTTCTGATAATTTAGGTTATATGTTTTACACCAAATACACAGAACATTTTCTGTTTGTCGAAGGGAATTTATGTCAGAGCATGTGCACAGTTTTGCATATTAAATTTGGTTCTTCTCTTCTCTCCTCCTTGCTTCCAGTTCTACATACAGTCCAGGTTTACATGGCGTGGCGCTCGTCTCCTCCGCCCATTGCTCCAGTTCACTTTGCTGATGATGGCTTTCTACACTGGCCTATCACGCGTGTCCGACCACAAGCACCACCCGACCGATGTCCTGGCAGGATTTGTGCAGGGAGCCCTGGTGGCCTACTGCATAGTGAGTTCACACAACACAACACAATACATTCAAACGATTTGAGACATACGAGAAATGCAACATAATTAGAAACAGGGAGAGTGTCTGACATTTACACCTTTTCTATAACTGATCATTGTGGATCCTACAACCAAAGCAGTCTTCAAATAAAGTTTGCCTCAACTTATCTTCCTTATTCCACTTTTTCTTCTCTCTGCTTTTGGTAAAAGGAGAAACGGAGCAGGCAATGAAGTGAGGACAATCTGATTCCCTTTAATGAATAACACATTGCTTGGAGCCAAGCCCTAGTTAAGAAGTGTGCTCGTGAGTGTGTGTGTTGGAGTGAATCTTTGCCTCTTGGTGGGATTCCATACTCTACAGCCATTCTTGCTACTTTAGTGACATATTGTCACAGGAGTTGCCAGATGATTTTCATAACCCTCGTCATTACACTAAGCTAGATGGAGCCAAGGAAAATGGAATTTGGGTCAAGAAGAAGAAAAAAAAGGGGGGGGGGGCGTGTAAAAAGAAAAAGAGAGAGAAGGGAGGGGAGAGAGGATTAGCCTTTGAAACAGGAATGAGGCTGTTAATTATTTGGGTTTTTTATTTGGTGGCTCTGGTTCTATCAGCACAGCAGGACTCAGCTAAACTCTGCTGCCTGTGGCAAAAATACGGACGTGAACACACACGCGCACGCACACACTTACCTTTCGACAGGATCCAAATCATCAAAGTGGAAAGTTAGATTCATAAAATTGAGCAAGACCTCAGTAGTGGCGCCTAGCAGACCTTGGCAGAGCTAAAATGTACAAAGACACTCACACAAACACACACAGAGAATAACACACAGTCCTTCAATACCTGGATTAGAATTCATGAGCAGAAACCAGCAAGTAAAACAATAACTGTAATGGCCTGGCGAAACCAGTTCTCCTCCAGCTGGGAGCAGCCTTCTGACGACATCAGCCTTGACAAGTAAAGAAATTATGTTTTTTAGAAATATACGCATTGAACTCTGAATTGGAGGAGTGAAGGGAGGAAGGGAGTGAAGGGAGGAAAGTGACTAGAGAAGAGCCTTGTCTGACATCTTGGCTTGGGATGAGCATGGGTTTAATCCAACTCAACTATCCCACAAACTTTCTGCTTTTGCATGAAGAGAGACAGCTTAATCCAGACGTACAGACACATTATTCATGTCCATATACTTACAACACATATAATGTACACACACACACACACATGCACACACAGTCAAACCCCTGCCGATTAAGGCAGTGAGGTTACTTTTACAATCCGTGACGCCTCTTCTGATTTGCCAGGTTTTAGTAGAAACACACATCTGTGAGTACTTTACTTCAGCACTTTCTGCCTCTCAGTAAGCAGTGGAGCAGAAAGCGCCTGATAGGAGATGAGTGGAGGCAGGACAGAGAAGATGTAAAGCCTGTGTGGCTTTCAGATGCCAGCAGAAAGTTTTAAGATCTTTAGATTCTAAGTTAGAAACTACACAAGTTTAATAATTTTTTGTAAACGTAAAATGAAGAATAATCATGATGAAGAAGGTAAAAGAATTTAGGAGTTTCATGGTATGCAGTCCATTAATCCAGTCTGAACCTTTCAACATGAAAATGTGATTTTCCAGTCACTTCATGAAACGCAAAGGTCTGACTTGATGAAGTGAAGAAAAAATGAGAAGAATTAGTGGATTTGCTTGCTAGTCTCAAGTGCGCAGTCATGGACGGATGTTCTAAGTTGTACTGTGAAACAGCATCTTCCTTTCCAAATAAATTTAGCTGACTCACTGCAAAGATGTGTGTTGTGCCGGGACGTTATTGTTACGGGCTACAGTTAATTCTTTCATCGCTGTGCACCCCCAGTGATTGCCGGTAAATGAACAATTCAAATGTTTATGGACACATTCAGATGTAGTGATGTGTTATACTGTGGCTTTGTAGACTTTACTTTGTGCTTTACTGTAAGTAAAGTGCTGCTTTAAACCCTGTTGTCTGTGCACACAGATAAAGTCTCTGAGTTAAATACACCCATAGTTTTTAAAAATACCACAACAGGAAGTATTACCGTCTCACCTGGTACTTACTATAAGACACAGTGACCCAGTTTTCAATATGAGTTGTAATAAAGGTCAAGGCGACTGAATCCAACAAGAACCAGCTGTGATGAGGAAGGAAGAAGGGGGCAGCGTTTATTTGCTTTTCTAAGTTCGTTGTCATTTGCGAAAAGGCGTCAGGTCAGGCATAAAACTCCCCCCGAAAAAACAAACCAAGGCGCTCAGAGAGCGAAGCAGTCTTTGTGTGGTCCCGATGAACTCATATAGAAACAGGAAGTAAACAGATATAACCTAAATGTAAATTTGGAATTCTATTTGTGCCACCAGATAGCCTACACTGTAATTTTTATCTGTTCAGGGACATTTACAGTAAGATACACGCTTGAAGTGTGAGACGATGCCATTGGCTGATAACATTCTTAGAATTATGCAGTTGTATAATAGCTGTAGCTGCTCCTCTGAACTCTTCTGGTGTAAATGGAAAATGTGTGGTTATAATATAATTAAAGTTGATTTCATGTGCATGCAAACTAATAAAAAACATTTTATATATGTCAGGTTCTTCTAAGTAATA
This sequence comes from Pundamilia nyererei, assembly GCF_000239375.1. Taxonomy (NCBI): domain Eukaryota; kingdom Metazoa; phylum Chordata; class Actinopteri; order Cichliformes; family Cichlidae; genus Pundamilia; species Pundamilia nyererei. The sequence goes on from NW_005187447.1 coordinate 1,070,933, forward strand.
GAAGACACTGACTTAGCTAACTTCCTGTGTGACTCTGCTTTTAACTGTGTGTAAAGATATGCGATTAAAAGTACAAAAGTTTTTTTTTTATGCAGTTGTCACGAAAAAACACCAAACTGCTGTGTATGCACTATACAGCACAATGGGGCTAGATGCTTTGCACGGGTGCATTAGTGTATATTATGCAAAGGAAGTGGTGTGGTCATGATAAGCCTTCCAACAGGGTAGGTCAAGTGTGATTGGTCAAAGCTTGAATCATGTAGCAACAGGGCCTGATGTAGCTGGCCATGAGAAATCCCCATGATAAGTATGGAAAGTTTCCCATATCTCTGAGTCACCTCAGCGGTATGGCCGCATATCCATTAACACTCTATGAGTCATAGCATTTATAATATGGCATTTAAGACAAAGTGCCCAAACCAACTGTTGTATACACCAAGGGCCATTTAAAGTCCATGAAAGCACCCATCTGTTATGAAGGTGTCATTCTACATATCGCCCTTCTATCAAATGTCGCTAAGTGTCCTTATAGTCTGGAAATATCAAGCTTAAATAGCGGAGAATGGGACACTTTTTGTTTTATAAATAGATCAGTGACTGCATGTCAAGTATTTTGGGCAGAAAACCCAGATGAACACTAAACTGGCTACTGTTTGTCCCCTGAGACAATTTCCATATGACAGCATCATTTCCAATCCATGTAAAACCCCTGAGGGAAATATTCATTTTATTTCCTTGTAGAGCTGGTTCACAGTAAAGGTTCCCTTTTACATAGTTTAGTGTTGATGGGAGCTTCTCCCCCCTGGACTCCATGGCACAGGCCATTCACTCGGCCCGGACTGGCATCATGGAAGGAAAAGCTGCTGTACCTGCCAATTATGTGTGTGTGCTTTCATGTATTTGTGTGTGTTAGTCCACAGCTGAAGCCAGTTTTGCTCATGAGTGACCTCTGCTCCGTGTAAGTGGAAACGGTAATCCACTGATACAGTGGGCTAGAGTTTCCGTGGGCCCACTTCCTGTCCACTCTTGCCCCATTTTCCTGTTTGGCATATGATGTCATTGTGATCTTATGAAAAGCTTTTTTTCTTATTTTTTTTCTCTTTTCCTTTATTCACCACCAAATTCGTTTTTGTTTTTTGTTTTTTAAATCCCTCCTATATTAGAGTGAGCAATACTAAGATCACTTCCTTCAGTCAGATTACTCAGTGTTGCCAGTCTGGGACTGAACATGGTGGAGGAAATGCAGAAGGGAGTTCCTTGTCACTAAAAAGTATCAAGATTACAGATGCTTTTTAACCACAAAGGGCATTCCTCATCCAACAAAAAAGAAAAAACCTGGGTTTAGGAGCAGATCATCTTCTAGTCGATGCCCACATTGCATTCTGCAGATACCCCTGACTTCTCATTGGGACATCAAGATATAATGCAAAATTCACTTTAACATTTCTCAAGAAATACACGTGCATGTTAATATTCTTGTATAGAGCATAGATTGTATGTAGTCACTGGTTCGAGAACACCTCTTTTGAAGACTTGATTTCAAGAATGAAAGGATGTAGTTCTAAGGTGCATACATAGACTGTATGCGTGCACTGCACAGACATAGATACCTGCTAATTCATGCTAAGTTACATGCAAACTAAATACTAGAATTTCAGTCTCCAAAACTGGAGCCTTGAACTCAAATGAAAATAGAAAGCACCAGAATAACAAACACAATCAAGAGGTTCAGTTTGGAGGCTTGAATTAGCTGTGATAAAGCTTAAAGACAGCTAGGGACCTGGTTAGCACCCTACCTGTCACTCAAATGTCTCAGCGCTAGTGGTACACAACTTTAGCACTTAAAATTTTTAAGCTAGTGGGTTATAAAAGCAATTTTTCCTTGTAAAGTTTTGAAAAGCTACAGGTACTTTTTTTGGTAAAAATCTGTCTTTTACCCTGTGGCTGGTTGTTTGACAGTAGCATGGGATTGATATGCTTTATTTTTCTACTTGGGATGATGCCACTTGTCACAGAACTAGAACTAGAAGTAACCAGTCCCCACTGAAGCAATTGTTTATGACCAGAATAAACATTTATATTTATATCCAGCTTCCGGTCAGCATGTGATCAGAGTAGATGTAGGAATGAGCTGCTCGCGTGAATTTTAACAGCCTTTTCATTAATTTCACCCCTCCAACTGCCACTTTAAAGTCGCCCATCTCCACATCTCCATGACTTTTCCCCTCTTAGCCTGTTTGTGTCCATGTCTTTAAACCTTCTATCAGGATAATATATTTATGGAGTGTCACAAAAGTGGAATAACTTGCTTTAAGGACCTTTTTATAGTCAGCCAAACTAGAATCATTTGAACAGCTTTGTAATAAATACAGTCTACCAGCATCACACTTTTTCAGATATCTACAAGCCAGACCGTTTATTCATTCCCATATTTCAAGCTCAGGTCCTGTACCAGAATCTACACTTTTAGAAACTATTCTACAACTTAATCCGACCAATAGAGGGCTGACTTCTCTGCTGTACAATAAAATGTAATACTTCACACATATCTTGGAATCAGACATCCTTGAAATGCCTCTGTAAGACTGACTAAAGCATAGTCAAATCAAATGAGATAAGTTAAACACGGTATATGTAAATTAAAACAGTAACTTGGCTGTCCTTCACTGTGTGCCATTTGCATTAAACCAGCACTGCGAAACTTTTTTTTGCACACAATCCAATCTTTATTTAGTTCTCTTTTCACATCTTATCTCACTTTGTGTCCACCAGGTGTTCTATGTGTCAGACCTGTTCAAGCCAAGGGTGAAGCCGGCCACACCCCCGCCCTCCCCGATTAAGAAGGAGCTGCTCCCTTCATCTGACATCATTGAGAGAAACAACCACCACAACATGGTGTGAGGGAGCCCACATCGTCTTGTGACCGAGGAGCCAATCGCAGCACTGCTCACCTCCCATCGGACAGTAGAATGTAGCGACAAGAGACAATTGCTGCTTGTTGAATGGCATCCTCCGCCCTTTTGCAGTGCCCCAGCTGGAGGCACTTTGTGGACTAGGGTATCAGATTTGAGATTTGCACTTCAGAGTCCACTCTCACTATCCAGACTTATTATTTACTATAACTACTAATCAGCATTTGAGCCCATCCTTTTGAGCACAAAAAAAAAAAGAATTGGAAGCTGAAAGACAAAATTAATTAAGAAGATGATAACTTGACAGACAGAGCTAAGGGTGGAAAAAAAAGGCAAACCCCCTGCCTAGGGAGAGAGGGATTTCCAGTGAAGCTTCCTCCCCAAACTCTCTGTGGCCTTGGAACAGCAAAGGAAAACAACTTCCTTACCTAAGGGAAGGAAATTACTGCAATAATTAGCAGCGTAGAAATGATAACAATATAGAAAAATATAACTTATAGCACTGTTTTAACTCCATTCTCCATTATCACCACTTGCTGCCTGAAATGTCTGTCTGAAAAGATCTTGATCATGCTGACATAATGAGACAGAAATATTGACTCCGAGAAGCAAAACAAACCCAGGTTGGTAGTTTCATACTAGACTTCATATGTGGGGGAAACATAGTTTTCATAATAGAAACTCTGTATCTACAGTCCACTGTATGGATCACACACTGATCTTAGTAGGCCTTTATAACAGGCTACAGAGGAGTCCTTTTATTTCAAATCTTAGGCCCTGGAAAGTCAGGCCCTCTGACCTCATTGACCTCTGTCTCCAGATCAGCACATCAAGCTTTTTTTAGTGGATTTCAGAGTGGCCCAAGCCCGGGATGTTGCATTTTTGAGAGTTAGATGAAGTAAAGGGGGTTAAATTCTATGGAAGGATGGGGGCAGACCTCACAGCATCCGCCTGCCTGTACAAAAGGCGTGGCTGTGCCACCACTTCTTGGTGATGGGGCTATCCTCTGTAGCTTCCTAAACCAGAAGGTGATAGGTGGGTGGAATGAAAGGGTGTGGTCTGTTACCATGCGCAGAGGGTGATTTACAGCAAAGCTGGCACATTATTTTGGGATGATTTGGGCTCTTTCCGCTGGCAGGGAGGGGCTCTCACCCACTCAATCACTCATTGGCAGTGGATGTCTGTCTCTCAAAGTGTGTGTGCGAGTGTTTGCATGTGCGTGTGCATTCTTATCTTGGTATGCTCGTGCTTGTTGTCAGTGTGATTGCGTGTGTTCGTTTGAATGTGCCCTGTGAAAAGGAGCCCCCTCTTGATAAACTTTGTCAAATGACAAGCGTGAATGTGTTCCACTGTATGTCTGAGAGCAGGTGAGTTATAAAAACTGTGGATCTAATATTTTTATTCTCTGCTAAGAAGCATCTTTAACCTTGTATGTTTATAGCCTGTCCTGTGTAATCACTAACAGTTGTACAGTACAGCATGCAGAAGTCCTTTTTATTTACAGCCAACTCAGATATCCTCCAACAACACACTCCGCCATGTTGCACATCTTTCTCATTGTATAGTCCGTCCTATCATTTTACTCTCTCTTTTTTATAAATATATAAATAATGTATAGATCACTAAAATTAACCCTGTAAGATATTGTTTCTTAACATGTTTAGATATATCCACTATACAGACCTGTGTTCTTTACAAAATGCTGCTTAAAAGCATCGATTGACAGATTTTTGTATTTAGATAAATAAACTATTGTAGATTGTAATAGTTACATTTGTAATATGCTAAAAAATACACCCCCTACTTGTATTAAAATTCATAGTATTTTTGTATTGTCTTGTCCTCTTTTGTACAAAATAAATAGCAGTAATGGTGTTTTTTCTGCTATATGTACTTTGCTTTATTACATGTGCTTTTCAATAAAAAAAACAGCTCATATGAACACACTTTTGGAGTTTGGTATGTTTTCCCTGACAGATGGATTTGATGTTTTTTTTTTAAATTTGAAATTGGCAATTCACAAGGCTTGCCATTTAGGATCTGCCCAGACTGAGTCATTTGGCCATCCTCAAGTTCTTACACCTGCCAATTTCTCCTGCATCCATCATAGGCAACTATGTGAGTCAGCTGTTCCATTATTTCCTGATGTATCCCAGAAGTGGACATTCACTAGACTATAAACTAAAATTATGTAAAGATTTTGGTCACCATGTGCATTTCAGAGAGGCCAGCCATGAGAAAAGAAGCTGTTGAAGTGTTAATTTGTCAGTGAAAACACATTAGAGGAAGACTCGTCTCAGGGGGTAGAACAGATTATCTACTAATCAGAAGATTGGTGGTTCGATCCCTGGCCCTCCACTCCATGTACTTAAGTGTACAAGATGCTGAACCCCAAATTACTTCCAAGACATCTATGGGAGTATGAGGCTTGTAGTAGTGGCTGCTTGGTTACAGTATAAAGGTGCTATATAAGTACAAGTCAGGAGCAATTCATGTAATATATAATAATAGTGAATGACACTGATAATGAGTAGTTTAACCAAGAATTAGTTTATTGATTTTGATATGAATTGCCTTAAACTGCAGTCCTACATGAATTATAGCTGATCTCAATGCCAGCACACATAAGCTGATACCCGTCTGTCCCTATAATTGGAAAATCTGATATTTAATTGCTTGAGTTGCCTCACAATGCTGCGATTGCAGCCATCCCCCAACTCTCTGTGACTTCATAATGTCACTTTTATTTACTGCAAATAGTATTTCACCACCAATTTAGGTATTGCTCATCAATGCTGGTGCACAGTAAGACAGTGACTCACCTTTAAGGTTATACTCAGTATCTTCCATTGGCCCACTTTCTTTTGTCAATAACTCTGCATGAATGCAGGCACAACATAAAAATGCACGCTGAGAAAAGGCCGAAGAAGTGCTTGTGAGTTCATGACCTCAGAGGCTGGCGTCATCAAGTGCGTGTGCGTGCCTGTGTTTATTCCAAAGCAAAAAGAGAAAAGAGTAGAGCAGAACAGTGTGTGCTTTTGACACAAGAAATATGTGTTTAATGCAAAGGCTACAGATTTCTTCATGCACAACATGGCCAACAAACAAAACAAGAAAGAAAGAAAGTGCATAACTGGTGCTTAAATGAGACCAAAGTGTTGAAAAGCAATTATTCAGAGCCATCACTTGACTGATGTCATCATTATTGTGGCATGCATTTCCCCCCCTCAGTGTCTTGTAAAGTATTGTCTTACAGCTGGTCTGAGGTCAGTTGTAAAGAATATAGCACCAAATGGATACTGCTGGTGAACAGCTGGTAGACCTGGGGTCAGCCATGCATGGCTGTAATAGTAGAGCGCCTGCTGCTGAGGCGAAGAGGCCCATGTTGTGGTCGTGTTTGGCAGCAGCAGAGCAGAACTGCAGAACTGGCAGAGGGCTGTCACAGGGAGGCCAAGGCATTACACAGATCTGTACCTCTCTCTCAGTGTGCTGGGTGTGTGTCACCTCACCATGGCAAGCTGTAGTACATCCTTCTTGCTCTGTTTACTTTTACTTATTACTCATGTTTTACTCATGTTTTACATGAATAATAAGTAAGTGATTTTTACTCTTGTTTTACTTGAGTAAGTAATCACTGATACGCCCACTCTCCTCTAAAACGCGAACAATTCTGTATCACTGTTGGAACGTCAAACCCTTTTGGTAATGTTGACATTGTAACTCTTGTTAAATGGATTACGTCTTCCTCTGTGGGCTGAGAAATATCTCCACCCAATGTCTTATAAAAGCTTTTCACAACCTAATTTGGATAAACTCAATAATGTGTGGTGGCTGTATTTAAAAACAAGGCTTTTTCCCCCTCCACCGTTTCCAAAAGGTTTATACTTCAATGATGCACAGATTTCAGCATCGATACAGGGAATTATGAAAAATGATGGAATATGAAACCTGTTTGAGTTATAAAGCTAATTAGACTATATTTGGATACACTTGGATGTGGAGAATAAGAGTTATTTGCTTGCTGGCACTTGCCAGGAGCAAGTTAGCTTTGTTCTGCACTGCTGGACCTTGTTAGAAATTCCAGCGTAATTGAAGTGGAGAACCTTTCCTTTATAACAGATTGGTAACATATGCAAGCACATGCAGTGTACTGAATGACCAAAAGAAGACATCACGCACTGAAAGCAGTTTACTGGTAGGTAAAGTAAGGCAGCAATGTGAGAGAAATCATTTTCAATTTATAATTGTGAACCAGAATGTGTAAAAGTGGTTAAAGTGGCTTTCTACTGGTTATCCAAAGCAGGGCTTACTAACAGACTTCTTTTCTTGCAATCAAGTGGTCATAGTCAAAATGCCCTGAGCAAAATGGCCACTGACACACATGATATAAAAAGCATCACATCACAACAAGAGCGCTACTGTAGGTGGCTTTGGTTTGGTTTGAATGTTTCAAGAGAGTGTGTGAGGGCGATGGAGCAGAGCTGCGGTGATGGTGGTACCTCCAGGAGTGCCTTGAGCAAGCTTGGAGCTCAGAGGGCCTTTTCTCTGCAGGGGAGTCCGGGGAAACACACGAGCTGAACGGCCTTTATTACTGAACTCCCCGCAGCCAAATGTTTACACTGAGGCCGTGTCTGTTTTGCAGGTTTTAAGCACACGTGAGGCGTGTAGACATAATATAACACACCCACAGGGGAAACTAGTGTATAAGAAAGAATAAAAAAGAGAAAGGGCTAAGAGTTTTTACTGCACTGAGTTGAAAATGATTATTGGAATACTTTCCTGCCTCCAAAAATTCTGAAACATAAGAAAATGAATGACAGTACATTAGCAACAACATTCTTTTTTACCTGCCAGTCCTGCACTTCAGTGCCAGAGACAGCTTCTCATAACAAATATCTCCTAACCCCCCCAAAACACTAATAATGGGCAAAATAGAGCAGCCTCTAAATAAATAACAAGAAGAAGCATTAACCCAGTTTTTCATAAATCTACAATATTACATGCATATCACTGATTAAAATAAGGCCACAGTGGAGTGAAGGATGAAGCTATCCATCATTCAATAGGCACATGTGGAGCCAGCATGAGGATTAATATCTAGGATTAATACCCTGTTTTTATGATGATGATCCTAGACTAGAACACTGTGTCTTTGTCTCAGCTGGGGAGATAATTTAACACTTTTTTGATGAAACCTCAATCCAGTGAGTGTTAAATGGAGCTCGATGTGATTCTGGCATTAATTGACACAGACCGGAAGAATGGATTAACCTATTTATTGTGCTCCAGTTTTTAAGGTTTTAGATAAGTGTGCAATATATGGGCAATCAGTGCATAACTCTGCTGAGAAATATTCAGTTTGTTTGTGTTCGACAGGGTTTTAGCCTTGATGAAAACATCCATCTGCCAGTAAAGCCACAACTTTGGTCCAGACTGATAGAGCTCAACAGTGATTGAGTTTCCATATTATGTACAGACTGCACACTACTTTGAGACTGTCTGACCTTTATCTCAAATACCTCACTGACACTCAGGCATTCAGACAATGAATCCTTGTGACTTTGGGAGTATTTTCCTCTGAACCCATATTTGTGAGTTTAAGTGTAATATGTCATCACCCTGGTACATTCGGTTTCCTTCAGAATTTTTTTGCTGTACTTTCTCTTAATTGCTAATATTAATGAAAACAGCTATACTTAAGAAAGGGTTTTGGTTTTTCCAGCAGTGTACAGTGGGTGTCACAGCTCTGTTCTGGGACTTCCCCACCCTTTCTCGTGCATACATTCAGGAGGCGGAGAGTCACGACATTATGACAGAAACAGGAAAGCAGAAGCGGGTCTTGAAGGGGGTTGCAAAACCAGTCACAAATGCACAGCTACAGCAGGCAGGCTAAGGTCTCATGGTATGGTTTTTGTTGCTACTACTGTCATTACAGTGATGGGTTTCAGTTTTGCAATCCTGTGTTTTGTGGTTTATACCTTGATTTAGTTTTACTTAAATCGACATCCCTTATCTCATTTTTCTGTTAGTGCCCGTTCCCCCACGTGAGTCATTTTGTCTTTGTGGTTAGTGTTTGTCTTTTGGTTAATTCCTGTTTAATTTCAAGGCTGGTTTTCATTCATGTCTTGCATTAGTGCGACTTCTTCCTCTGTGACTGCCCGCCCTACCCTAATTGTTCTCAGTAGCTTCCACCTGTGTCTCCTTCACCTTCTGTTTGTTAGTATTTAATCAGCCTTTAGCGTGTAGGTCCCTCTTTGTGCTCACAAGATTGTTTCTTCTTGCGTCTCATGTTTTCTGTTTATGTTCCTTGTATTATATTTAATAGTCTCAGGGTGTTAAACCTCACCAAGGCTGCTGCTGATGGAACAATCCACTAGATTCTCCTGTATCTAAATGAAATAATAATAAAATAATCCTGATGACTTTTCTAGTCTTACTGACCTAAACACTTACAGCACACACTTTTAGCAGTGCTTTTCCTATAAAACACATTCATAATGCTGAGTGAATCCAGATTAAATACTGTGGGCATGTTTAACTCACTTCACAATACAGTCCTCAGGTATGCTGTGAAGGTGATAAACATGCTTTAAATGCATGTGGCATTTCAGTCCAAATGGCATTTGGACTGAAAACATGTTAGCCTCCAGGTCTATGGCTGTCAGCTGCAACTGTCAACACACTTGACTATAATAGATTCTAAAACACACATTTGTAATTTTCTGTCTTACTTCTAAAATGTCACTTTTTCATGGACATGAAAGTATCTGCTCTTTTCACGCACACAATAGAATTACCCTTATGTGAGATAGCGTCTGTGCCCGGTTAGGGAGCTGGATGGAAAAAGAGCGTGAGGAGAAGGTAGGATAGAAAGTTAATAAATTTCGCAGATGTCAGCTGTACATGGAGGCAACAGGTGATTATGTCATCTTCACATAAAAGGCCTCTGTGTCCTCCTCCCCCTGTTGCTCCTTGTTTCTCATCCAAAATTCTTCTCAGCATGCGTTAGAAAGCCACATTTCTCATCGTCCTTACAAATCCCAATTTCTAGGTTTGCGCTTAAAAATGTGGCCTTATTTCCTAACCTAAATGCCACCGTCTTAGTACTCTTACTTCCACTTGTGACACACTGTATGGAAAACACATCTTCCTCCTCCCATCTGCCCCCTTTCTTGGCCCACATGGACAAATAGACAGGTCAAAAAAGGAGCAGCGGGATTTGGTTGCTCTGAACTTTTTTACAAGACATGATCTTTACAGCTGAAAAAGTTTTATTGATCGTTACTTTCATTTTTTTTCTCAGTGAGACAGAAATTATTGTACCAAACACTGGTGGAGAAACTTTAAATGGAAAAACATACTGACATCTTGGCCTTTTAAAATGAGCGTGCACACACGCACAAACACGCACACAGGCAAACACTCTCTGATGCAGTCAGACAGCTAGTGTATGCAGAGGCAGGGTTTCTACCAGGAATCAGCTTTCACCTGTCAAGTGTCTTTAGAAGAGAAGAAGGATGGAAGAGATGGAGAAGAATGGAGAGGAGGAAGGCAGACGAGTGAATGCTGAGAAGGAAATGGCGTTGGATGACTAAGATGCATGTCTTTATAATCCTTTAAATGCACAAAATAGAATTAGGCTAACAGCCTTTTTCTCTCTTCAAGGTTGCCAGAAAAACAATTTTGTCATACAGCCAAACTTGCTTAAACCCTTACAGTTCACCTGCTCACGCAACACTCTGCTGAAACCCATAAACGCTTCATTGTATGTGTGTGTGCTGCCACATGCACACACAAAAACAGAACCCACAGAGGAATTCTCCTGCGGTGTGGAGCCACGGGGTGCTTATTAGGAATCAGAACATAGCTCAGTACCTCTGGCTGTGATCCAGAGGCTGCTGCCTGATTTACTGGTCATCCGTGTTAGTGTGCGTCTGTGCAGCATTTTTGTATCTGTTGTGTCATCCTGCTAGGAGCCAACTGTGAGGTCAGCGCCCAGGGACCATGCATCTTGCTGAAAAAGAGCTGAGTACCTGCTCCAGACATTTGGTCCATCCATCATACTCATAAAGCTGTGATATTCTCTTGCAGGAATTTACAGGAAAATGTGTGTCTTTAGGGTGAAATCTGTAATTGACCATTTACCGTAAAGTAGCTTGTGACCCAGTTATAGTATCAATATGTCTTTCTCTGCTACAGACAGAGGGCAACAAAGATGAGTTAAGATTTGGAATGCACTAGACTGGGACAGAATTGGGAAAGCTCCCACAGGTCCTCTAACACTGATGAATATCTGGTCTCACACATGCATGAGTATGTTTGCTTGTATGTATTGTTATTCATAGCTTGGCTAAACAGTCATTTTTGAATTTCTCTGAAAATTGGTGAAGTTTTTTGAGATGACTCTCCCAACATATGTGATTAAGACTGAATCACTGTTTGCTCAAAGGGGTTCCAAATGTTTTTGATGTAAAGTGTTTTTGTTTTTTCATATGCACGTATGCCTCGTAGTGACTGCCAGGGTAAAAAATTGCAGGATTGCGGTGGCCAATTGACAGTTTCTTAAATCTTATCAAAATATGCAGATCAAGTGAGGAGTATGGAAGTAGAGAGGAGATTAGGTAGACGTCAGCTTGCATATGTCTCTGCTTGGTTTTTTCCCCCCGTAACTACTAAACCACAGCTTACGTATCTGAGTTACAAGAAATAGTTCAACCACAAGGACAGGGCACTTGCATATGCCCCCTGACGTGTGCAGATGCTACACGTAATAAAACAGAGTGAGTCAAACTGAAAGATAAAAGAGACACCATTTTCACTGCACATTCCCCATCCCTGCTGAAGACTTTAATTGAACACAGCTACAGAAATCCTGAGGTGTGGTACAGGGTTGTAAACTGTCCACAGCCAAATGGGGGTTTGTTGTCTTTCTGAGGCCTCCAGAGCAACAAGATAATGTCTCCTCTGAGAGCCTGAACAATAACTGTCAATGAGTGTTTTATGGCCTCTCTGAGAGACAATGTCATTGATGTCTTTATTGCCTTCACATGTTGAACGACTCGATTTCTAAGTGAGAAAAATAGTCTACTCCTCCGATGCCATGACTGCTGACAGGCTGACATATTATTAAGTAGACATACTTTCCAAATGTGAATTTTATTACCTTCTGTGTTTTGCTTACACTGCAACATGTATGTCAGGAGCAGTAGCATGATTGCTGTCAAATTGATAGGCATAATTATATAGTGGTAATTATTGTAAACAAATGAGAATGTACTTTGAGATAATTGTTATTTCAATTGTTTTCTTTCCCCCTCAAAGTTAAACCGCACTATTTCTTCCTGACACAAACAGGATGTTGTTAATTGCTCTGTTTGTGCTGGAACAATAGCATGTCTCGTCTCTCTCATGCATTCTTCACACATTCTTCTCTCTCTGTATTTATGTGTGTTTTGTTCTTTTGCAACCAAACCCAGCTACATTTTAAAGCAAAACACGCATGTTTACACGAGACATTTCAGTTGGTTTTAGGAAAAATAAAAAACGGATAGCTCACTGCCTCAATTGGTCATGTGCCATTTAAAAAAATTATTACTTAAAGCAGCGGTCACCAACCTTTCGTGCGCCACGGACCGGTTTATGCCCGCCAATATTGGACTGGCCTCCAAGGTGTCGCGGATGAATACAACAAAATAAAACCAGTACCGGCACCCAAAAAAGACTTATTCATAACGCACGGGAAAAGACCGAAACCGAGTTTACGATAAAAACGATTAAAAAAAATAACGATGAAAACCGATAAAAACCCTGAAGACCATATATTTCACACCCGAGCCTCAACTTTCGCGGCCCAGTACAAAACGACTGAAAAATTTCTCTTCTGTTTTTTTCTTCTCTCAACAGGTGATTCTTTCTTTCTTTCTTTCTTTCTTTCTTTCTTTCTTTCTTTCTTTCTTTCTTTCTTTCTTTCTTTCTTATCCCCCAGTCATGTCTGTCCCGTCTGTAACAACTGAAAATAAAATAAAAATAAATACATAATAATAATAATAATAATAATAATAAGGTAAATCAATTAAATTAAATCAAGAATTTAAGAAACTGGTCAGATTCCATATTATTATTACTCTGAATGTTTCACGAATCTAAAAATCACTGTTCATCGCTTTAAGAAATTCTTACAAATCCAAACTGCCCATGGTTTTAAAAATAAACATTTCTATAGACAGAGTAAAACCCAGCTGTTGCTGACGTCCCTTTACAGATGTGTCTTATCTTTGTTGTTGATGGGGAAATGATTTTTGGCTGTTTAAAAAAAAATACAGAGCTTCAACTTGCTTGCCTATTACCAACTGTGTAATAGGCAAGTAATTTTATGGTAAGCAAGCCTGCAAAATGTTTGATTAATCTTGTCGCTCATCACATAGATAATGAGCAAGTCTGATGTTATTTTATATACACAATGTGTCTTTAGGGACACCAGTAAATAAACTGGTTCTTATATAGCACTGTTCTACTCTACCAGAGCACTCAAAGCATTCGGTACAGCTTGCCTCATTCACTCATTCATACAAGCATTTTTTTTCTATGCTTTTTCCACACAAATGTTTGGTTTTTTTTGGAACATTCACACACATTGAGGCTCCCGTACATGCACTGGAGAGCAACTTGGGGTTAGTATTATTGGCATTTGGCATGCAGATTGGAGCAGCCAGGGATCAAACCACCAACCTTGGGATTAGTAGATGACCTGCTCTGTAGAGAGCTACATCCCACCACTGATGGTTATAAATGTATTATTCTTGTCTAGAGAAAGAGTTGTCATTACTTTAAACAAGGGGATTTAGGTATCAGAACTAAATGACAACTAGCTGATTAAGTTTAGGAAACTATCATGACTTGTAGGGTTATCATGACTAACCCTACATGTTCAAAAATGACACCAAAAGGTATCCAGCATGTCTAAATATGACCAAACATCCATATTTTGGTAGGCTGAACTGCACTGAGATGATTACTTATCATTCTGTGTTGTATTAGTTATTCACTCGTGTGGATGCCACTTTACTGTGGCATGTCACTTTACTTTTTCAACTAGGAGGGTGGAAACTTTGTGGTCGAGAGACTTATCTTCTTGTTGGACTCACTGAGCATTCTTTGAGGAGGTTCATTTCTGAACACGTATGTTTTTATTTGGGAAAAGGGGGGAAAAAAAAGGGATTTTCCTGTCATCTTAAGCAGATTAAAAAGCATTCTATTTGAAAAGCAGCTTATCCCACAGGCAGTCTTTTTTACTGGAAGGTCAGTAGTTTGTATGTTTCCATGTAAAACTGTAGTAGTATCCAAAGCCTGACTACCTTATTTATGTCATCATCTAAAAGATTTAGCCATCATTAGGTGGCTTGTTTTCTACAGAAAAAACATTTAATTCCCAAGAAAATATTCTAGTCCACAGAAGCCAGGAATCACATCTGCAGTGTGTTGTTGTGCTGAACGAGTTACATGAACATCAGCTCTCTTACATGCACGCAGTTGTCTTTGCAGCGAAAAGAAAATAGAAACCAAGCCAAATCAACAAAGAAAAGAAGAGATGGTGCAAACAAGAGGAAGAAGAGCAAAACTAAGGGAGATAATTTGTTAAAACGATGGGATGTGTGGTAACAACTGTTCAAAGGATCTGAAGTTTCATGTTATGAAACTAGAAAATTATTAAAACCTGGAAAATGTGCAGATTTATGAAGTGTGGCAGATTTCTCTCCCTTGATCTCCCGCCCTTGCTTTCTTCAAGGATGCAGATGGTATTCGAGACTGAAAACAGGCCACTCACGGGTTACACATTGTTATTTCTTCCTCCTGCCCTTCATCTACCTTCAGCGCTGGTCCTTTAACTCCTCCTCCTCCTCCTCCTTACTCCCACTTGTCTTCCTGACATCTGGTTTCAATCTCTGTTGAGACTGCGAACGTAAGTGGTGCATCAACAGCAATCCCCTCCGTCTCCCTGTGACGTTGTGTTGCTCATTTCCCAGCAACCTTTAATGAAAGATTTGGTTAAGCAAGAATCTTGGGATGGATTGGGGGTTACAAACGTTTGTATCAGAATGTCATAAATAAAATGATGTTTTATATGAGTCCCCGCGGAGCGTGAAGAAAAGTTAAAGAAATAAAAACAAAATGAGTGGAGACAAACGGCAGGACACTGACCATGACCTTTAAAGAGAAAAGGTCAGAGATCACGATGGAAGACTATATGTTAGAGCTCATGGGTTAACAGGTAGAGCAGAGAGCAGTGGGATAAAAGGTAAAGAGTTGTTTATGGCTGTTGCTGCTGAAGAGGGCAGAGAAAGGGCAGACCTACATTATATGGTTGAAGTAGTCTGTCTGTCTGTCTTGGCTTCCTGCTGTGACCCAACTCCTCCCCTCAGGTCTCTGTCTATTATCTATTGTCTGTCACTTTGTCTGTCTCTGTCTGTGGCTGCCCTCCACTGTTTGGGTCCTCAACACCCATAAATATTTTTTTTAGCTTAGCATTCATTGTTGCAATGTCAGCAAAATATTCAACAAAACATATAACACAATACAGACGGTGTCTCATCCGGTGATAGAACCTTCTAGTGCTGCCCTTCCCTAAAGTGTTTTTGCAAGCAAGAGGCAGATTCAGAAAAGTAAAAGCAGCAGAGGACAACATAACATAATGAAGTGCCACCAACCTTGGGATTAGTAGATGACCTGCTGCGTCCTGAGCTACATCCCACCACTGATGGTTATAAATGTATTATTCTTGTCTGGAGAAAGAGTTGTCATTACTTTAAACAAGGGGATTTAGGCATCAGAACTAAATGACAACTAGCTGATTAAGTTTAGGAAACTATCATGACTTGTAGGGTTATCATGACTAACCCTACATGTTCAAAAATGACACCAAAAGGTATCCAGCATGTCT
>NW_005187447.1:1088197-1089435 GCF_000239375.1 Pundamilia nyererei
AAATCTTCATTAAATAGAAAAGATTAAACAGTGTGACAGGCATAAAACAGTACTTTTGCACCAACAAGATGATTACCAACAAGATTTAAGATGAAAGCTTGATATACTTTAGCATGACTTGCAATGTGTCCTTGAAAATTTTGAGAAAACTTAATGAGTGGAAGAAAAAATAAATAGTTGCAGGCCAAACAAAAAAGAGAAGAAAGTCATGTCCTTAAAAAAGAGTGACTAATCTACCTGACACAGGACCTGACATATGCATCTGGCTCTTCAGCTGATCCATCCATTGCTGAAGTCTCATCATCTCCTTTGAAGGATGGCTGTCAGGAAGCCATTCCTAATGAAGAGAAACGGGAAGAAATGACTGAGGTTGTCAGATTACACAAGAACTGTACTAAAAATTTGAGACAACAGGTCTGATGGAGTGATGAATCTAAACGTGAATTTTTTGTCATCAGTATTTACAGAGATGTTTAGAAGAGAGGTACAACAGTGAGCGTCTATCTGCAAAACATAGCCGAGGTTCTGTAATCGTTCGGGGTTTGTGTTTCAGCCAGTGGTGTTGATGGAATTATGAACACAGAAATGTACTGTCAGATTTTTATCCATAGTGTAATACAATATGGAAAGCATCTGATTGATGGAAATAAGAAATTTAGGAAATAAGATGTGGACCCGAAAGTTAGAGAGAAAGAAGGGTGGATGCTTTTGCTAAGGATTGACACAGAACAGCATGTGTCCATTTTGAGGAATCTGAAGGTTTATGCTGAGTGTGTTTCCAGGTTAGGGCCCAGATCCAGCTGGGTAAAGCCCTGTTTCCTTTACCCCGTTTTGCAGCAGCATTGGTCACCAACCCACAATCCTTCATTCACATACAGACATGCAGTTTCTATATGCAGGACTCAGTCGGAGCTCTCGTGGCTCTTACCTAAAGGAAGAGAAGCAAACGCAGAAGCACAGAGACACACAGAGAGACAGAAGCAGGGGCCTTCGAGCTGGGAAACGTAGCTCTGACAAGGAGAGCAGCTAAACTCAAGCAGAATGTGGGCCAAGTTCCCAGGAGAGAGTGTGTGTTTGATTTTTTTTTTTAATATTTATTCACAGAAGCACCATTTATACAGCTTGACCGGCGAGGTGAAATATGAATGCGATCTGCAGTAAGTCTGTTGAATCTCATGGCTCAGAGTGATTTAAACTCATCTGAATGTCACTGCCTTTTTCTTGCAGCTGCCATAAAA
>NW_005187447.1:1090960-1092472 GCF_000239375.1 Pundamilia nyererei
TCATGCTCACAGGTGTACACACGGGTGCTCACAGACACAAACTACACCCTTTTTGGCTGCTACCTCAAAGCACACTGTGCGCTGTCAGTGTTACGTGCTGCACAATAATATTCAATATTTAGTATTTACTGTTATATTCACATAGATCATCGCGATGATGTTGTTATTGCTTCTTTTTTTGCTTGTTTTCTCTTTTTTCTTTCTCAACAGGTGATCCAGGTGATTGATATATGTATTTTTGTCTGTTTGTTTTGTTGTTTTTTGTTTTTTGCCCTTTATCACCGTTCCTCTTCCCCGCTGTTTTTCTTACCCTCTTTCTTTCTCCCTTTTCTTTCCCCAGTCATGTCTGTCCAGTGCGTAGCAAGTGAAAATAAAATAAAATAAATAATTGTTTTTAAAAAAGGATAAGTAGAAGAAAATGGATGGAGATTGGGTTCCACATTAGGTGGCAATAATTCACAAGTAGAAGTCTTATTTTGTTTAAACTGCTGTGGGTCTTGTCTAGTGAAGTGGGTGGTGCCATCTTGCTGTAAGACATTCAGAAAAAGGGAGGCTAAAACTACCTAAGAATTGGCCAAAAAAATATGTCCTAAAATATAATAGAATAACTCTTTCCAATGTAAAGAAAATTATCTAAAAGTGGTGGAAATTTCAAATGACTGCCAATTTGTCCATGACTGGCATGCCCCCCAAAACATAAAAGCAGGCCTTTTGCAATGTAAAAAGAAATACAACTTCATCATCATGCAGGTAAAGCCGCATCTGTTGGTGTCAAAGATCATGTGTCTGAAAGTGACACATTTGACTGGCATGGGAGGCATGCCAGGAAAAACCTTAGAGAGCATGAGACCGAAACCAAAGTTTGACAATGAACATACAGCCAAAGATCCGGCTGTTTGGAAAAGTGAACTTTAGACAGATGAATCAAAGACAAAGGTTTTTGGCTGCAGTAACAGCAGATATTTTTGTCTCAGGCAAAGGCAGACAATAACCTTTTCATACCAGCTGTGAAGCACAATGGTGGAAATGTGGTTTGGGGATGTTCCACTGTCTCAGGGACAATGCTGCTTATAGTTATTGATCCAGCAATGAATTCGGTTATACCACATTTTTCCACAGGCCCCACATGAAAGACGATCAGATGTTGAGGCATGCCATTATGTCAAAAAAAAAAAAAAAGCCAACATTTTCCATGATGTGTGCTCTCTTTTCCCCATTTTTGCACATTTGCTGGATTCATGATCTTTAAAACCAATAATCTATAAATGAGATAGATTTACATTTATTTACAGAACTCGTCAGAACAGTGAGGGCCACAACAAACTCAGACTATGGGTTGCTTAGTTTGGTGACGAGATCTTCTTCTAAAACATTTATCTTATTTTATTTACATAACCAAGTAATTTTTTTTCTATGAACCTCGTTATACTAGCTTTCTCTCTGTTAATATGTGGTGTCTGTGCTGTTTAATGATAAAAATCTAATGTCAGTCTCAGTAAATAACATCTTAAG
>NW_005187447.1:1103187-1126751 GCF_000239375.1 Pundamilia nyererei
TGTGTATATATATATATATATATATATATATATATATATAACAATTCTGTAACTGTAACTTCGGTCGTTGCTGTGCTTTTTTTGGAAGTCGAATTTCCCAGAGGAACCCACCCGAGGGATTAATAAAGTTCTATCTTATCTTATCTTATCTTATCTTATCTTACATGCCACGCTGTCAAGCTGATTGTGAGATCATGGGTCTAGTCCACAGGTGTCCAACTCCAGGCCTCGAGGGCCGGTGTCCAACTCCAGGCCTCGAGGGCCGGTGTCCTGCAGGTTTTAGATGCTTCCTTGATCCAACACAGCTGATTTGGCTAGATTACCTCCTCAACATTTCTTGAAGTTCTCCAGAGGCTGGTAATGAACTAATCATTTGATTCAGGTGTGTTGACTCAGGGTGATATCCCTTGAGGCCTGGAGTTCAACACCTTTGGTCTAGTCCAATCAGCTTTCTGCCAGCCTTCTTTAGGCCAATCAGCCTTCACTCTGTGTACTTTAAATCTCACTACCCATCTGTCATTCTTCCTTGGAGTCAGCACCGTACAACCACCTCCTCCCTATCACCGCCTCTCATCACTCAGGCTCCATTCAAGCCTCCATCTTCATCTCCACCACCGGCATCTAGACTCCGGGGGATCCTGCCCTAATCTCAATCACCACTGAGATTCTGTTCTGCTGTTCTGGGCCATCGGGGTCTAACAACCAAATACCTCAAAATGAATTCTGTACATCATAACTCAAGTCCAGTTTCTTCTATTGATCTATCCTTATTGAACTGTGAGCAGTTGGTAAAGAGTTGTGGTGAAGGGTTGAGGTTTTGAGATTGTTTCGCAGCCACACAACTTGGGCACCTTGCATTCACTGAATCGACCATTAGCTCCGCTGTATAACAAACAATTCTAGAATCAAAAGCGAACCATCTGTTTGACAGCTAAAGCGTGGCACAAACTAGATCATGCAACAGAACAATGGCAGCGAGCGTGGCAGCAAATCTACAACAGCATATCTGAAAAACAAAAGAAGGTGTTGCAATGGCCAAGTCAAAGTCCAGACCTGAACCCGACTGAAATACTGTGGCAGAATCTTACAACAGACTTCAGTGAACTGAAGCAACCTTGTAAACAAAGGCAGACCAAAATTCCTCCTCAGTGATGTGAGACACTGATATATCCTGATATTTAAAACCTTTTACACGCTTATAACATGAAATCTAAACTCTTAGAGCTGAAAAGCGTGTGGTGCCATGTTTGCATGACTGTACTGGTATCATTTGCACAACCTAGCTTGTCTAGCTGCTCAACTAAAAACCGTAATGTTGACTGGGTAAACAACTGCCTTCTAACGTGGGACATTTTCTCCAATTAAATACATGTAAATACATGCACTTCTACATGCATAAACATCAATCAAACTCCACCCGAACTTCAACTTCACCATTAAAAACAGGCCTGTCTCTGAACATGTCTTGCATGCGAGACGTTTTACACACAGCAGATAGGGTTCCTCATTTGTGAGAACATCCACGACACATGAAACTACTTGGCTTCTAGTATTCGTACACTAAGTGTTTCCTGTCTGAATTGCGGGTTGCCACAGAGCAGCTGTAGAATGTGCGGACAGAGACTGAGGTTTACTTTTAATTGGGTCTGGTAATCCTTCTGTTTATGGCCTAATTACAGTAGGAGGAGCTGTCACTGCACATTCCTTTAAAACGTGTGAGGGTGTTGTGTAAGTTCACTCCACTGTAAATATTGCAGCATCAGTCTGTTTGTGTAATTAGACCATTAATAGCTGCTTGATGGTTCCTGTTGATACGAATACTCAAGAAAACACACACAACGGTTACTTGCCAAACCACTCAGACCGTAGATGAAACTAGTCGCTGTGTAAAGACCTCAAAAGTTCACCACCCTAGTGACCTAAGCGGCTCTGTTTAACAAGACATTTGCACTTTTATCCTCGGCAGAACTTGCACGCAATCAAACTATTTGTTAGAAACACTTTTATATTACTTACTTATTGTTTTTCTTTTTCTTTTATTACCAGTGTTTGAATAGTTTTGTTTCTTTGTGTTTGTTGCATGTGTTTGCGGTTCCCGTGTTTGTGGTGAAGACCAGAACTTTGTTACTTCTGACACTCAGAGCCTGGGAAAACCACGCTTGTATTCACCCCTCCGCGTTTCTCTGGCTTCACTTACACTATGTCTTTTTGTGTTTTGTGAAGTTTGTGCTGCAATTTCCAAACAGTCTCTTCTTGCTGCTCCTTCTCTGAAACCTCCAAGACTAGCTCAGTGTTAAATTCGATCTGGCACAAGCAAGCTTTCCCAACACTGAAACTTAACTCAAGCACCCTCTCACGCTATTAAAGAGAAGTAGAGAAAGAAAGGATGAGATGGGAGAGGGATAGAAATGTGGCTCTCCAGTTTCTGAGAAGTGTCCGTTGTTATTAATGATGAAGAGACGATGGGTTCCACTGGGAGGTGGAGGAGGCTGGGCGCTGGGAGGGAGAGAAGGGTTTCTGATTGTGGTCCTACATACACACAGTCACGCAAATGTCATTTAGTTCCAATTTACTTAAAGACATCTTACTAAAACACAACAATATAATAAACCTTGCAGGCCAAAGCGAGTGCACGTAATAAGGACCAGACGGGTAAATGAATACCATGAGATGAACTTGGAACTGAAACAACAGCAGTACGTTGTCTCCCTGTCCCGGTCATCCTCTGAACACTGGGGGGTAAAATGGGGTCAGAAAACTAAGGAAAGAAGTCACAGTAAGTTTTCCTAAAGGGCCTTGGCTAATATTATGACAAGAAAAATGCGAACAGAGTAAACACAGAAGTTTGAACTCACATAGTTTTACAGAACTTACTGTACGTCGAGGGAACTTTCCGGTCTGAAGAAGGCCATCTAAAAGATTCGAGGATCCACGATTACCATAAATGTTTTCATCAGTTACAGTGACAAAACATTCACCAAGTGAGCTGGAATCATGATGCGTGTTTCAGCAACCGTCATTACGCTGATACATCTGACCCTTCAGTGTGTAAGAGTTCATCATCATCATGCCAGATTGCTTAGACTGAGACTAAACAGATACCCGGAGGAGTGCATCAGACAGACACATTTTCTTCAGCCAAGACAGAATTCCTGTTGCATGACTGGTGAATTTTATCCCAAACTTTGGGAAGTCCACACTTACATTGGGATCATCTCATGCAATTAATTATTACAGGCTTGCTTTTTGAAATAAAAGGCAAAAAAAGAAATTCATTGTCTCGATTACAGAACAATAAAATAACAAGCGTAAGAATTTAAATAAAAACAAATCTAATAAATCTCTGACCTTGCCATTGGTGAGCAGTATCACACTACCAGGAAAACTCTGTGAAATCGTTCATAGCCCAACCTTGCCAAAAGTGCTACCATAGTGTGTTGTGATAGTCTAAGACAGGCAAACAGATATCATTTTATGGCTACATTTCTTTTTAGTCTTTTAAAGGTCCCTACATTTTGGACTTCCACCTGCATGTTACTGTGTTTACTGTAAGGATATTTTAATAGTGGCTGAGGTTGTGGACATATGCAGAACTCATGATTTCACCCAGTAACAGCGCTTCATTGATGTGCTTGGCTGTTTTCTAAATCAGTAAAGATGTTGAAAGTTCCAGAGGAGGCTGTGTGGGTTTTTTTTATCCTTATCTGATTAAGTGAGAGTAAATCTCAGAGCCCCCCAATAACTCGTTCATGTGGATGAGTTATTGTGTCTAAATTGCTTCTGTGGTTTATGATTTGAGATAAGGGAGGGGGAGCCATGACCCACAGATTACTGTTTGGGATGAGCTGTGGTCAGCTCACTGTCAAAGCTTTTTTGTTTGTTGGCCATTAGTTAAACTAAAGTTACCCTGTTTGACATTTACCCCTGTTTATCTATGACCTTTCACCTTCTCCGGATCAAATGTCACAGTTAGAATGTTAAACGGGAACTACACAACGTCTCCAAATTTTGGGATTTTATACAACTTTTCATGAGTTTCAACCGTTTGAGTAATTTAACATTAAAAAGATAGTAAAGGACAAAAAATGAAAAATGGAATCATTTGTCACAAATCATTAATGGAATAATTAATAACTAATGCAAGATCACATTTAAAAAGTTGATTATTTGTTTTAGCAACTTTATTAGCAATTATGTTATCTGCCTTGCTGATTAAAGAATCAGTGCATTTAGCTACTAAAATGTCTGAATTATCTGAGTTCTACAGCTCAAGAATAAATGACGTTAAATCCGTTTTTTAGAAGTCATTGGTGTTCTTTTATTTTGAAAGAAATAAAAACTGTTTTTGATGGGAAACAGCCAACATTTAATGCATGCAGTACATGCAGAGAGTAATACATGCCTGTGTATGAACTCTTCAGCTTATAACCTTCATATCCAAGAACTGCCAACTCCGTGGTCCTGAGTTTTGAACCCTGAGTTTCATATCTTTAGTACTCTGAAACAAGGAATTTGTCTGGTTGTCATGGTGCAAAAACTGTGGTACAGAAAGCATAGCACACATTCTATGTATATATTTTCAGTGCATATAATATATATATATATCTATTTAAATATTCAGATATTGAATTATTTCTATTTTTGATGCTTGGTGTTTTAGTAGCCTAGTGTCTTCCTGTATCTTGTCAACTCTCTATTAGATTATGTCTGTTTGGTACTTCCTGTTGCTTTTGACAGTCATTTGTGTCTCGTATTTTGTTTTACTTCCACTGTTGTCTTTGATTCGTTCCAGCTGTTTTCTGTCATCAAGGTATTTCCACTCCTCCCCGATTGGCCTCCTGTCAGTATGTATATTTACTGTTTTGGACTTAAGTTGGACTTTATCAGCCAGATAATCTGCTGGCTTGCTGTTTCATCAAATAAGCCTCTGTAGTCTGAATTCATGTGCTTTACTCTTCACATTGCATTTCATGACAAGAACCTTTATTTTCTTTGGCCAATTACCAATCCACGGCTAACCAAATTAATTGGATTATTTAATCGTGACAACAGTTTTCAGTTATGCTACTTTGCACTACTATTTTTTTTCTTTTTTAATGAAGACCTATTATACTTTCTACATAATAACTTTCATCAGGTAACAGGGCATGGTGCTGGATCATGTGATTAATATTGAAAATAGAGCTCTGTTAGTCTAAATGGATATTCCATTAACATCCTTGTTATTTATGAGAAATGGTTAAATCAATTATAACTGTCATTTGTAACATATTCAATCAATTTGAATATATCTCATGAACACAAATCTGTTTTTGTTTAAAAATCAAGGACATCCCTAAGCGATCCCAAGCTTTTGGGGAGTAGTTTATGTGAAATGAAACTTCTGTCATACTTTAACTTCTCTATATTCAAAGGTTAAGTACATCAACATACTCCTATGTTAAAACGTTAATAGTTGCACTGTGGCTCATGTAGTCATTGTAATTTTAGCAGGGCTTGAGAGGTGAAGTCCAAAGAACACCTCACAAAACAGACTTGGTCGAAATTTCACAAAAGAAGAAAATCTAAAACTGGCCTCCTGCCGAAGTCGTTTGTGCACAAATATACATACATCAAACACCATCTAGCCTTGTACGGGTAAAATATGTGAGGTGTATTTTCAAAGGTGAGTGATAATTTATCAGAAACACATGCCAAGCTTTTCAGCTGCACGCTCTGCTCCCAGTTCTGTGCCTCATTTATTTGTACCTCTTTGCTCTCTCTCACTTCTTCTTTATCTGCACGGCTGCCAAACTGTGAAGAAATTTCGTTTTCATTTCTAGCATCCCCCTCCTTTAGTTTCCCCCTCTCAGTCATGGGACTGCAAGGGCTGCATGGTAAGTCTATACTTTCAATTGCTCCACACTCCCTATGTGTAACTTAATAAAAAAAAAAAGAAATTCAGACCTGAGGTGTGTTCTGACCATAACGATCCACTCACTGAGCCAACAACTGCTCCTTCTTAGCATTCTCCTCCATCCTATCGCTCTATAAATCCCTGTTTCCCGAAGTCCTGCCCTTTGTTATCTTCCGGTAAATCAAAAACACATCCCGTTTCAATTTTAAAGTGATTTCGTGGATGAAATGGTAAAACACATCCCCCCTGAGTAACACAGTCTCTGGAGCAGATACTCTTGGTCAAAAAAAGACCATTTGCGTATTTTGCTGTACAGCGTACCTGTCTGTGACTTTGATTGCATGGAGGAAAAAGGCAATAAAAGTTGGTGCTGCTAGATGATCACAGGATCAGGGAGCGAGGTGATGAGGGATACATAAGTCGAGGTGGCAGAGGGGTTGTTTTTCACCACCTCTCCCTCGTCTGGCCTTCTCTCCGGTGCTCAGCGGGAATATTACACACCCCGTCTACTGATCCACATATTACACATTCCTGTGTGAATAAAGAGAAGGGGGAGATTGAAAAGGAGGGCAAAGACAAGGACAAGGAGAGGGAGATTTTACACAGATGGGTGGGCATCAGAAGCAGAGAAAGAATGATACTGGCATGCCATGCATGGGAACATATAATTCAACCAAAAGAATGACAAGTTAACATCAAAACTGACACACACTTGCTGATAAACAGCTGTTATGACCTGGACATATCTCCTCATCAATGAGAAAGTTCAAATGTCACACATAAGCATGAATATGGACTCTAGACTCTGAGATATGAACATGTGCTCATATCGCATCAGGCTTATTCAGGCAGTTCAATTAGAACCTCTGGCATCTTGTGTCTGGATGAACTCTTTTTGTTGTGTTCCTGGAGATGTTCCTGAGCAGTATGATGGGAAGCATTGTCCTTCTGCAATGCAGGACTGCTATCAGTGGCGCTTAGGTGGGTGGTATGTATGACAGTAACATGAATACCAGGATCCCTGAGATTTGGTGCACCTGTTAGTTAGTTAGTTTGCCCAACCAGTCTACATTGTTTTTTTGGACTTGGAGAAGGCATTCGACCGTGTCCCTCGGGTCCTGTGGGGGGTGCTCTGGGAGTATGGGGTGTCTGGCCCATTGCTACAGGCCATTCAGTCCTTATGCAACCGTTGCAAGAGCTCGGTCCGCATAGCCGGCAATAAGTCGGACTCGTTCCTGCTGGGTGATGGGCTCCGCCAGGGCTGCCCATTGTCACCGATTCTGTTCACACTTTTTATGGACAGAATTTCTAGGCATAGCAAAGTGGCGGAAGGCTTTCACTTGGGTGGTCTCAGGATCTCATCTCTGCTTTTTTCAGATGATGTGGGTCTGTTGGCTTCATCGGGTGATGGCCTCCAGCTCGCCTTGGAACGGTTCACAGCTGAGTGTGAAGCGGTGGGAATGAGAATCAGCACCTCCAAATCTGAGGCCATGGTCCTCAGCCAGAAAAGGGTGGAGGGCCTACTCCGGGTCAGGGACGAGTTCCTGCCCCAAGTGGAGGAGTTTAAATATCTCTGGGTCTTGTTCACGAGTGATGGGAGAAGGGAGCGGGAGATCGACAGACGGATTGGTGCTGCGGACGCTGTACCGGTCCGTTGTGGTGAAGAGAGAGCTGAGTGTAAAAGGGAAGCTCTCAATTTACCGGTCGATCTACGCCCCTACCTTCACCTATGTCACGAGCTGTGGGTAGTGACCAAAAGAACGAGATCGCGAACACAAGCGGCGGAAATGGGCTTCCTCCAAAGGGTGGCTGGCCTCTCCCTTAGAGATAGGGTGAGAAGTTCGGCCATCCAGGAGGGGCTCAGAGTAGAGCCGCTGCTCCTCCACATCGAAAGGAGCCAGCTGAGGTGGATCGGGCATCTGACAAGGATGCCTCTTGGGCGCCTCCTGGGTGAGGTTTTCCGGGCATGTCCCACCGGGAGGAGGCCCCGGGGCAGACCCAGGAAATGCTGGAGAGATTATATCTCTTGGCTGGCCTGGGAACACCTTGGTGTTCCCCTGGATAAGCTGGAGCAGGTGGCTGGGGAGAGGGAGGTCTGGGCTTCCCTGCTTGGGCTGCTGCCCCCGCGACCTGGCCCCGGATAAGCAGGAGAAAATGGATGGATGGATGGACGGACTCAAAGTGGTGTGAGAATGCAACCTCTCAAAATCTCTATGAAAATCTATTATATTGTCAAGATCCTTTTCTCTCTCTCCTTTTTTTAAATTAGCTGGCAAAGGTTCAGTATGCAGCATGTCGAAGTTCACTTCCCACCCCCTGTTTCAAGACCATGACCACGAAGCAAGATTAAAAATTCCAGTCCAGTTATTATTTATGAAGAAACTGCTCCTTAGTCGAGGAGGAAAATTACCTTGTAGAAATTAATAATATTGTGAAAAATATGGGAAGGCAAGAGCGACTGTATGAGTGATGAAGAGAGGATACGGGGGAGTGTGAGATAAGTTCAGAAAATGGCGAGGGCAGATAAAGGTGTTGAGGAAACATCGTCCTCCCTCGACAGACTATGCACTGGAGATCAAAAGGGCATCAGTGGGAGTGATAGCGAGACGGCAGTCTATCTGCAGCCCTGCAATCATCAAGATATTTCATTAGAGATACTGAATGCAGATGTCAGAGTCAAGGGGAAAGACAACAGAGACGGACAGGAGGATAAATGAAAAGAAAATCTTAATCTGACCTGTGAACTCTCCTCTAGCAGAGCACAGGGGTGCTGTCAGGAAAAAGGAGCTCTGTGTGCGTCACACTTTGCACAAAAGGCCTTCACTCAGCTCATCCACTCAGCTTATCTCCTCTCTTACTAAACGATCCCATTTCCACAGGAAAAGAGTGAGGCTGAGAAGGAGAAAGATGTGGGGTGTGGTGACCGCTGTGAACTAACAAAACTTTAACACCGGTAGTTTTCTGAGTGCTAGCTTGAGCCACAGTGGGTGAACAAAAACAGAGGGGTGGAAAACTGCAAAGATAAACGAAGAAGTGGAAAAGATTTCAATACAGCTGAATGCGAAAAGAAGTAGACGTTAACCAGTTAAGACAGTTCCGTGCATGCTTACATCCACGAGTGGGATGATATTAAGGACTGCTGCAGAGCTAAGAATCATGAGGCTATGTGGGTGGAGGTGGAAAAATGAATAGATGGCACAAAGCGAGAGATAATCTCATTCTGAAGGGGTGGGATGCACATTAATGCTTCCTGTTCACTCAGTACATTCTAAATAGTTATAGCACAACTGGATTAAGGAACATATTAGGGACTGTATGTGATTCTAGCTTTATGAAATTCTAGTTTTAGGTCACAGCAAACCATAAAATGGATATAAATTTGAAGAGAAAATGAGAAGCACAGTTTTCTTTTCTTGGTTGGAGAGGTCTGCTCACAACATCCGACCACTTTATATTTTTGGATTGGGCACTCAACCCGGGATAAAGACCATCACGCTATCTTCCTGTCTGGAACTTCCTGTTTCCTGTGTTCTAGGAAATGAAATACATATGTGTTATATTTATCCATCGGAGAATGTCTATTAGAGTCATAGCTAAAATATGGTTTGGATCTAAATGTTTAATCCTCATGCTTCAGGCTAATAGCTGCACAACATTCAACATTTCTTGATCTCACACACGCTGTTCGCGTCACTACTTCCCTTTGACTCCGTAGTTTGACATGTGTAAGTATTAATAACAGGCTCTTTAACCCTGGCACATTCTCTCCACCTACTCTCTCACTTTGATCTATGTGTGACAGCCACACATAAATAGAGGTGTCGGCTCAGGTTGCTTAACAGAGATGGAATTTCCACTGGCAGGTGTGTTTAGGTGTGTTTTGAAATGCACCAACTCTGCAAAGGTCTAAAACACACAAAGCTCTCCTGCATTTAATTGTTTAAATTGAAGTTGCCAAAGTCAATACTATTTATTTAACAGTGGCTCCAAGGAGGATCCAGGCAGGCATAACTGCTTCCCATCTCCAGTCAGTGACAGTATTTAAAACTGGCTCTCATCACCACTTGCCATCTGATTTTTAACCTTCTTCGTGTGTTAGTGTAGTTCAGACTGCTTACAGTTCAGATTTATATTTCAGCATGTCCTGTAACCTTGTACCCGCACTTACATGCTTTTTCTCCTTCTACTCCTCTGTATCTGGTTTGGTGAACCTTCGGTGTTGAAAATATTAACTTGCTGGTCTCAAGCCCACACAGTTGGGGGTTACATCAGGAAGGACATCTGGTGTAAAATGTTTGTCAAAAACAAACATGTGGATCACTGAGAATGACAGAGGATAAGAAAACTTGGTGGTGAAATAGGAAGTACAAGAAAGTCTTTAAAGAAAGAGGTTAGCAAAGACAGAAGTACTTGGAGGCTTGGAAGGAGAAAAGGATTTGTATCAATTGACTAAACAGAGAGATGGATCTGGCAAAGCTACGGGAAAGAGCTGTTGAAGGTAGGTAAAGAAGAAGATGATCAGCAAGCAGCTTTATGGCTTCTTGCTAAGAAAGAGCACTACAGATACAATGTTTGCTTTGTGAGTGTGTTTGTAGCTCTAGAGAAAGCATATAACAGGGTGCCAAGAAAAGAAGCTGGTGCTGTATGAGGAAGGATGGAGAGAGTGGAGACAGGTATCATTTGTGACAGAAGGATAGCAGCAAGATTGAAAGGGAGGGTTTACGAGATGGTGGTGACACTTGCTATGATGTATGGTTTGACAGAGCTGCAGATCCTCATTGTGAGTGAACAGGATGGACAAGATCAGAAAAGAGTACATCACAGGGACAGCCGAGGTATACTGGTTTAGAGGCAAAGTTAGAGAGGTAGGACGGAGAAGGTTTGGACAGATAGTGGATATTTTGGGGAAAGGATGTTGAATATAGCTGCCAGGGAAGAGAAAAAGAATCAGATCACAGAAGAAGGTGGTCCAAACAAGCAATAAAAATCAATTTATACAAGTGTGGTATTTTAACATTTTTGTCATTTGCCTCATTTGACTCTCACAGTTCTCATGATATCAACACTGGTTTTGGGGGACACCATGTTTTATGGTCCTAAATTAAGGCCCCAGCATTAAGGGGTGCAGGGTTTTTGAGGGATGGACCCAGATTAAAGCAGTCACAGAGCCGAGTGTTAAAGATGAGTTAGGATAATCAGTTTGAGTGCGGTGGCTAATAGGCTCATGAATCCAAAACTGTCAGTGTAAAGACCTCTGGTTGATTGGGAAAAGGGGAACCACATGCTATAAACACAACTCCAACCCCAAACCAAGAGTCTGCAATCATACAAGAATACAGAATGAACGTGCAGGCTTGAAATTACATACCCACACCCACAATGTGACTCACATATACTTTACATGCAAACACATCAGACATGCTAGAACTGCATATGCACACATATAGAGGCTACAAATGTGCTTCCAATGCATTCTTTAAAAGTGAACTGCTCATAGTTGTTGGCCGGATTCTTACTCCTACAAACAGATGTATGCCTCATCCTGGCCTCCATTCACAAACCATAAGGAGTCCAGAGGAGACAGAACAGAGCTTAAGAACATCTAAGAACCCTGAATTGAGCTGGACATTTGCTTATAAAACACAAACAACAGCATGAGTGGATCTGAAGAAATCCGAGTTGGCTTATGTGACAGGGTTCAATCCCAGTTCTCTGAGCTTTACACAGAGACAAAAAAAAGGAGGAGTGGGTGGGTTAGGGAAATTATAATAAATGTGGCAGTAATTTAGATTCCTCACAGTGTTGTCAGATACGCCACAAAACACTTCCAGCTTTACAGAATAGGTTATTTACAACATTCAAATATTTTCAATGTGTCCTTTGTGAGAGGTAGACTAGACTAGGTAGGTTTGTTATTATTTGTTTGTTATTTGTTATATAATTCAGTAATATCCCATCACTTATTAATGTTTCCTTTAAAAGCTTAGTTTGATGATATTGTAAGTCAACCACTGTACTATCTTTTTTAAATCTTCTATTGATCACTGCAAGGCCAGAACACCCCATCTAGTGGATGGCATCATAAATACACCAGGCAAGACGCTCAGTATCTTCTGAATGGCAGCTAATTAGGACAAGGGGAAATTCAACTGTTCAATAAGATCTAAGAAACAGCTATTAAAGTGTTAGGGTATATCCTGAACCAAGTTAATGGAAGGCATGTCTCTCTGAGCCTGCCATTAAGACTAATGGGAAAATAAAGTCAGCAAACTCAGCACTTTGTGTTGGAGGACAGAATGCAGCAGGATGTATACATTCTACATTGGGCAAATGCAAAGAAGGAGAGAAAGCTGTAGAGGCATGATTGCTATAAAAGGCTGGAGAGGTTCCGGTAAGACTCCTGTGGTATGGCAGCTATCATTTGCGCAGCAAACACCTCTCTGTAATATCATCCACCTGACCCTGCTGGAAGCATCCTAAGCAGATTCATTTCTCTGGTCTGTCTCCCACTATCTGCTAAATCCTCCACCTCATGAACTCCACTCAGACACACTTCCACTTCTAGTTTCCCACCTGCAGGGCAGACACACTGTCGCTCCAAGTGCGCAAACACATGGCCAGTCAGTGGGGTGAAAGTTTGCTCTTCTCTTTTTGTTAGTGAGGGGGTGCATGGGAAGGTTCTTCCAGGAACAATAGACTCATAGACAGGGTTATTTATAGAGAGGGGGGGGGGACATAGTCCTGGGATGACCAGTGAAGGCAGTTGCATAGTTCCTGGCACTGTGAGAAGGTTTGATGGCTGTGCCAGTTGACTGGCGGGGGTACATCCTCTTTCTCTTCCTTGATGGCCGTCAGCTTCCTCTTCATGTCTCCTTTAGTTTTAGTTTTTCCTGTCGGCGGGTGCTGTGACTCATATTGGATGTGTGGTTTTCTTACATCTGTAGCTGCCACATAAATCATTTGTTGTCTGGGATATAGCTTTGCATTCGTCCATGTGCATCCGTGAGCATACATGACTTTTCCATGTTTATTCAGAGCTTGCAGGCTGACGACCTGGATTATCCTCTGTGGATTGTCGACAATGGCACATATTGATGGAGCTACTAACAAGAATATATTTTGTTTTCTCTTATATGCAACCTAATGAATAAAAGTTATCATTATGAATATATAAAGTCAAGAATGCTCCAGTGGTCTTTTAAGCTTGTTACAAGTAGTCAAAGATTTAGGCTTGATGCAGACCAGAGACAGGAATCCACGCATACCTTTAGAGGCATGCCTAGCAATGGTCATTTTTAACCGTACATATTTTTTGATATTACATCACTTTTTTCCCATGTACTCATACTTTTATTTACATACCTCCAGCTTATCAGTTTCCTCTTTCTCCACAAGTCGTCTTACATAAGGTGCTGTACTTTTTTAAGCTTATGCTGATATTGAAGTGTTAGCTCTTACTGGAAATGTTAAAACAAAAAACATGTGTTGTGTTTAATTGGTGAATCATATGCCACTGGCAAGATGTGAGCATTCAAAGTAAGAAGCAAACAATTGGCAGATGTTGAAAATGACTTTGTTTCTAGCTGGTCTTTCATCTGGTCGGTGTGATCTTTGATCCTCTTATAGACTACATCTACATTACGCATAATTTAGTGCAAGCCAGAATGATTCTTTGTAAAGATAAAACAATCCAGTTAGAAGTTCTGGTTAAAAGCAATGCTGTCTATAAAGTCAAAATGCATTAGCACATTAGCAAAACATTTGGATGAATTACTTTGCCTTTAATGAACATATCAAAATATTCTGGAATGTCTCGGTTCAAACTCTTGCCTTAGAGTTTTGCCATACAGTTTATTAAATCTTATCCAAACTTATCTTAATAGTGAGAGTGAAAAAAAAAAGGTATTGCAGGTTCTCAAAAAGGGAAGCTGGGAAAATTTATCACCATGCAATCAGGTGCTTTCATGGTCTGCCAGCACTGAGGCCAAACTCTTTCCATTTCTCTTAGACAGAAAGACAGACAGGCTGGTCGGGAGGAGGAGAAAGAGCGAGCTTTATATGATTTGTGACCGAGGGCCTCAAAGAGAAAGTATGTGCATTAGGTCACACCATGGTCACCTGCTACATTTCTCTCAGCCTTTACCTTCTGGCAATCTGATATATACAATACTGTAAATGATATACACCAGAAACACAGAGGCTTCAAGTAAGAAAGGCTCAAAACTGTGCAGTTTGTTGTGTATTTTATATCTTCAGTGTCCTGATGGAGGACACAGAGGTGGGTGGTCATTCTGTGGGAGTGTGGTATGTCCCCATGTTTACTACTTGGAATATAACTCCAATGGGGATAACCACAGTGTCTCTCTGGCTCCAGCTATATTGGTTTAGAACAGTCAAACCAAATTCCAGATGATTTACTGCTGCTTGATATCGGTGCCTCAGTGTGTATATACAATATTTATGCAAATGACTGCACGTGGGTGTGTGTGTGTATACAACGGAAGTGCATTATGCACTTATCTTAATGTTGTTGACTTACTATTGTTTAGTATGTTTCTTCTGCAGTCACACAGCCCTTGCATCACTCTTCTCTTTGTTTGTTTTTTGGAATTTGTCTGCAGGATGTCTTTTGCAGATGTCACAGATCAAACTGTCCTCACTATCTGTGCTGTGGAACGTTCCCAGCTCAGATGCTGGTTGTTTTCTTCACTCCTCTACTCTGGGTTCTGGGAGGCCGGAAGCTCTTGTGTTTGGGTAATGTTTCTGCACCCTAGAGCACAGACCATTTGGTCAGCACCTGATATGGTCATATCAGTATCAGATTCCGGCAGTTGTGCAACTGTATTATGTATATAGTGGAGAAATTGGTTTAAAAAAGGCTTCAAACACCCATTTGATCTGCTTTGCTTTAACACTCAGCTTTTTGTCCATCAAAATCATTTTTAGACCCAAAAAAAAAAAGTCACTGAATCTCTCAAAACTGCTGACCACCACCTCAGAGCATAAACAAGCATGTGTTTGTTCAGCCAGAACATCCTGAATCCTCTGGGAAGACCTACATTGTGTGTTGGTTATCCTAGTCTGTATATGTGTTGTTCTGCTTTCTGTTTTTGTGGTGTCTTTTTGCAGAGTTTAGAGGGGCTGTGCTGCAGACCTCCACAAAGGAGTCAAAGATCGAGTCCTGGGAGAGACGGCGAGAGGCGAAAGAGAGACAGAGAGGAGCTCTGGGAGGAGAACTGAGATTAAACAAACAGAGGTGATGATGGCTGGATGTCATAACGACCAGTCTAATCTCTTAGGTTTATAGGGGCAAAGTTATGATGAGCACCAAGATATGCAGCTGATAGTGGAGAATGGTGGTGGATGGGGTTGAAGTCATAGCATTTAAGCAAGAGAAAGATTGGGATGGGAGTAAAGTGGGTTGCATGTGAATAGCTGATTGAACGTTTAGTGATGCACAGTTTGTCAAAATACCAGCATGCTACACGACCATCTCTATGGGATGGGATCCCGTCCCATGAACAGCTTGTACAGATTATTCACACAGCATCAGACATAGATTACACTGACAACTGTGTAAATTTGTTGCATGCATGCAATTCTGTTGAACCTTCCCCATAGCAGCATGTCCTGTAAATCTTTGAGGTGAATTTAATTGGTCAATGTGGACATCCTGAAAGATTGCACCAAGAAAAATCCCAACAGAATGAGGGAAGAAAACTTGTATTTCTTCTTTACGGCCATACTCTGTTAACCAGGCCGTCATTGCACAGGTAATACTAAGCTTAAACACAAAGCTCCTGCTCCAGCAGAGTTTGTCCGATATTTGTTCTGTACTGAATTCTGGTACAGCAACTTTATTTTAAAACAAAAAACAGTGATTTCTACCCATGACATAGATTCAGTGTGTAAGTGAAACATTAGGACCAACATCTGGGATTGCTACATTACAAAACAGTGAGTCAGTATCATGAGAATGCCTCTTTTTCTGGATGAAACAACCATAAAAATGTGCTAAAGCTTACAAATAAAAGGATGACGCATAGAGTGGTAGATTTCCTGCGTACATTTCCTGAGTACGAAATGTCGGGTTCAACCGAGTATTAACATATTGTAAGATCTCATCACAAGTACGGTGATGATGCATCGAAGATTAAAGAC
Source organism: Pundamilia nyererei (assembly GCF_000239375.1). Taxonomy (NCBI): domain Eukaryota; kingdom Metazoa; phylum Chordata; class Actinopteri; order Cichliformes; family Cichlidae; genus Pundamilia; species Pundamilia nyererei. The sequence continues at coordinate 1,119,245 of NW_005187447.1, forward strand.
CCGAACTCTTCCACGGCATACATTTTTAATTTCTCTTTGATATTTGGGCTGATTGGGACCTGATGAATGTAAAAACAAAGAATTACCAGATTTTTTTTTTAACCAAATTTTTGTTTCAAAGAAAAATGAGAGCCACATATGAGGATATTCGTTTAAAATTTCAATAGAACAGTAGCAGTATAATGTCCTCGTTAGTAGATATCAGGCCCTTGAAGAGCAAAATTGAGTATTTTGGTCTAAATAACCCAAAATGTGATGTCCACATATGTGGACGCCAGGTCCTAGGAGGTTAAACCTCTCAGATTACATCAGCAGGTGGTCTGGACTGCATGTGTCCAATTGCTGTTAGCACTGTGTATGTGTATCTTACTTAACTGGATATCTTACATGTCAAAAAGACCCCAGATATATGGAGATATGAACATCTTGGCATTGTGGCTTGCCTGGAACATGCCAAAGAGTAGACCCAGTTTGTTTCAGTTTCCTCTTCTGGGAATTTGCTGCCTCTTGCCATTAAAAAACATCACATTTGGCCTTTGGAAATAGAAATTATAAGTGAAATGATTTACATATAGTGTGGGGAAGTAAGATCTGATTAAAAGTGATCACTTGAGACACAGATAAAGATGTATTTTAAGTATCTGTTGAAGGACTTTGAGCTGTCCAGTTTTGCCAGGTATAAACCGTATCCACGAACAGTGAGAAGGTCGCCAGCGTTGTTAAAACTCATACAGATGGGATAATAACTGCATCTTTCAAATTTCATGGTTCTCTGTCTAGAGGGGCCATAAATGGAAGCTCATAGTGGCAGTACGAGAAATTCGGACTCATCCTCTGAGCACCCTTTTTCATGAACAGAGGCCTTTTTCACAACATTTAGTAATGACAAGGAGGAAAAGGACAATTAAAGTGACCAGCGTTAAGAATGAGCCTGTTCCATGCAGCAGCTCAGGAAACCTGGACCTACCAGATTTTGGATTGGGCTTACCTAAATGGAATAAAGCTATCAACGACATTATTAATTCCACATGTGCTTTTCCTTCTTTAGGCCAAAGATGCGAACTGGCCGGCTATAAGAAGGTTAATGTTGCTAGATCTAGGCCACACTGCTAGCAAGACCAGAAATAATGGGCCTAACCGTATGTCTGGAGTGCCACAACAACCTATTGCCTATATTACACAATATTATCCTCATCTCCACAAGGGATAATCGGCAGTGTCTGTTGCCCATTTAGGCTTTACCTTACTGAGTGTCACAGCTTGCCATATCCACCATAGGTTTATACATAAATAAAATAATAAAAGGCTCACGTAAAGTGATATGTGAGTGATCTAAAACAGAGACGTGAATTATTGGATGGAGAGTAATGTAAATGACCTTCAGTTTCGCAACTTTATTTTTTTTGGCAAAATGATGTGTGAAGGAGGAAAATGGAAAAAGCCTGAGTCAACTCCATTAGAGGTTACATGTTAAACTGAATTATATGCGCTTGTTCTGTTTTCTCTTTGTTCTTTTAAGGCACGCTAACAAGAGGTAACTGCAATCAGCTGTAAAATATAAAACCAATGTACCATGGCCGCTAGCGCACGTGTATGTTTCTGTGTGTTGCTGAAATCAAGAGCAGGGACGTGTTACACATTTTTGGCTTGGAACTCTGCATTGTTTCAATTGTGTTGGGAAGTCTTTAATTCAAACCAGGGGCTAAAATTTTACACACACAAAACTGGAAACCAACACAGAGAGTGCAAGTGAGCAACACAAGGTCTCTCATTTATCAATGACTCATCCTGTGTCATTCAGATATCACAGCTCATATGACTCCATCTGGTGCTGTTCAGCGGATTCGGAAGCGTTCACGCCAGGAGAAGCTCATGGAATAAAGCAAAACAAATCAGCCATGAGCTTCTGATGCAGGTAAAATCTGCTTTAACTGAATCCTTTGCCGTGACGCTGCAATGGGGTGGACGACATAAAGGAGGGATGGAGGCCTCTCTAATGTTTAATATAGCAAATTGTTAATTACATTTTTGTTTCTCTATCATTTTTCAGCAATCATTGTCTTTTTAGTGAACCATGGGTGGTTATCAAACACGCCCTGGTAGTGCATAAACTTGCATAAACAAGTGAATATTGTGGATTAATTACAGATTTAATAGAAAACATCCATTTAGGACTACATTTTATAAAACGAAGCCGCATTATCATCAGTCGCTTAAGCATAAAAGTGTTTGAATCAAAGCTAAGAAAGTAAATCTTTTTTAAAGAAACAACAAAACGGAACTACTATTATTCAAAATTTAAACAAAGAGGCAGCTTTGTTAGCATCCTCCAATAAATAATTAAATAAATAAACAAACAAAATAAAGACAAGATGATAATGTTTCCTCTGGCAGTGTTTCATCGGCTGTTCTGTGCTGCAGTCTCTACATCATTCACCAAGATAAATTCCAAACATAAATACAAGACTACTTTTGTTCTCTTTTAACGAGCCAATACACAATAAAGGTTATGTACCTTTAAGTATTTATATTTAATGGACCCTAGCTGACCAGGTAAATACATTTGCATGCTACCAACAATGATGTTCCAAAGGTACTCGGACTATGATCAATAGAAGTTCTGAAAGATTAAATAGACAGCCCTCTTTGGTGCCATTACAGTTTTAAAGATAATTACATTAAGTTGTTTCAAACAGTAATTCATAGGATAATCTGCCCCATTCATCTGCCCCAGTCTCCTCTCTTCACTGACACTGTGAGGCAAATGAAAGGCAACTTATGGAGTGTAACCAGCTGTTCACATCAACAACCAATGGGACTGTCTTCCAAGAATATCTACTGATTTCTTCAAAACTTGTTTAACTTTGAAAACTTAAAACAAACCAAACAAACCAGTATATGCATATCTTTTGTGCCTTGAATTGGAAGGTATATCATCCATGATCACCGATCTGTTTGATATCATTTTAACTAGGAACAAATGTCTTTGCTGTAACTCTAGTCTTCCATGGGATTCAACACGCAATCATCTACAATTAGATGATGGAAATTTAACGCCTGAAACGAGAATTATTTGCACTTCACATTTTAGTTTTGGATTTTTCTTTTGGATGAATGCCATGATGGAAGGAGACAGAACTGGAAGGTGGATTTTTTAGGTGAAAGTGCATACAGAGAAAAATAAACTTGGATCATCCAAGGCCTATAGATGCAGAAGAAGAGAGAGGGATGGATAGATGAGGTGAAAAGACAGAAAGCAGAGATCTCCTGGTGAGGCTGGCCTACTGTCATGTTGATGTAAAGGTAAAGCACTGATCAGTGGGAGGTGGAGCTGCCAAGGCTACACGAACCTAGAGAGGCTCAGCATGTATCTCAGCCGGAGGCACTATTTCCAGGCATGTTGAAGTATCCCTTTCTGAAACATGTGTTGGCAATCTTTACAAAACATTGGGGTGCATGGAGGGGGAAAAGGGGGGAAATGTAAGTATCTGAGTAGAAAAAGAAGCAGGAGGTTTAGTGGGTAAAAGGATATTGGGGGTAGATGGAGGGGGAAATGCAAAAAAGGGTCAAAGAGTGTAATTGACTTCCAAGAAGTATGAGTCTGTTTTCCATCCAAATGGAAGTTGTTTTGAATTTAACTGCAACTTTAAGATGAGCTCTGTAAGAAAAAACGGCACTGTAAACCATCCAAAGTGAAACATGTCTTTGTGAGACGTCACGATTCCTGCCTTTTATTAGTTTAAGATACTCGTGCTTTTTTAAAATTTCACTTTCAAATGAAACTTGAGCAGATCAACGATATGAATAACATCATTACCACCGTATTATATAAGTTGTAGCACTCAAGGTCTCAGCTGGAGCCAATCTACTCGACACACCCAGAACTGGCATGCATGAACACAGTCATCAAGCTGTCACATTAGTGAGCATGCAGCACGGTTTCGCCCACATTAATTAGGTGACGTAATGTCCAACATAGGAGCCTCAAGCCTAGATGCATTAAGTTACACTTAAAGCATTCAGAATATATAATTTGATGCCATTTATCGTCCTCCTTTCGGTTCTCCTTTATGGTCAAAGGTCATAAAATTTCTTTTAAGGGTAATATTACGAAATCTGCGTCTGCTAATTAACCGATGATTTACGACTTGAGTTTAACCAATAAAAGAGGATAAAAGACTGAAGTGATAGAAACAGTGGACTTTATGTGTGAAATAAAACTGGAAACGAATATGACAGACCCCTCAGATATAGAGACACATGTGACTTTTGTGATGTTTTCTAACTTAACTGGAATTCATTTTGGTGTCATACTCATATGCTTTATAATAGAGCAGCAGACTGATGTTGGAAGAACCCTGTCTCTCTCACAGGGCTGTAAAAACATGAAGAAAAATCCTGTTCTGGGTTCTGTCTGTGTCTATGTTCCCCATGAGCTGCAACAACATGCAGATCAAAGACCAACACTCCCGGGAGGAGAACGTGCTGCTGTGCTGCGGTTTGGCTCTTTGGTTAGATGTTGGAGAGTCAATTGGCAGGTAGGAAACCAGAGTTTGTGAATGTGCGTGAATAAGTGTGTGCGCACACACACAACCAGAGGTGGATAGGAGAAAAATTCAAGGTAACAAGAGTTCAAAAGTTCACTATAAGTTGAAAAATCCCTGTTGACTTTTCAGATATGCTGAAATCGTTCAACATTATGCTAATGCCACTGGGGTCAGAAACAGGCTGGCTGTGCAGCTCTGAACATTTTAAACTCCAAATGCACTCTGAAAGGGTGAAAGCTGGATTGCCAACCACCCAGGGACTCATTACTTCAGAGGCCTCAACATCGCTTGAATGCTTGAAGTGTGATCAATTGCAAGTTTGTCAGGAAGTCTTACTATAGACGTAGAATCCCCATGAACGTGTCCTTCACTTAACATCTTGTGACTCTGATCCCTATATTGCTACAGTGCAAGCTGCACTTTCTGTGGCTTCTGTGCTTTGCTTGACATTGTTGGGGATGAATGTGATTTTTCCAGATAAGCTGAAAATAATGACGAATGCTGACCTTGATGTAATAAGGTAATAAGAATCTTTCATTATGAACACATGTGGAGACCAGTGTTGTAGTTTACCACATGCACATACACAATAATACTGGAGATCCAGCCCCTTTATCCGCTTCTGAGCCCCCGTGTAATCAGGCCTCCCAGGCCAAGGGCTTCTGAGAGACCAACGCTGGTTTGAGCAATGGGATCAGAAAGAGGTTTCCAAGAGAAGTCCTCTGGGCTCAGGGCTGGGGGTCCTCAGTGGGGGAGTCCACCTGTACATGTGTCAGAGGCAAATAATGGCTGTCCTCTAGTTATTACATGATTTCTGGGTAAACCAAAGGAGGAAATTGCCTCCAGGATCCAGCTAAGTTTTTGTAGGGGGGCTTTATGTTTGTGTGTGTGTGGCATATGACCAACTGCTCCACTGAAAGCCAGCCTCGCTCACTTTCTTTTTTTCTTCTCTTCTTTCCCCTCACAGTTCTGACACACTCGATAGTCCAGGCAGCAGGGTCTCCTCCAAAGCACTGACTCTATCTAAGTGGAATGTGTGAGCTGGATGCTCTTAGACAGACTTTCACAAAAGCAAGTGCAAAGCCACATGCACGCACATAAACATGAATAGGTAAGGCCTGCACATCCACACAGCTGTCTTTGGTGGTAGGATATTTGGCAGCAGCAGGTGGTTTCAAAACACTTACGGGAATCATGGCCATTCCCTGACCAAGGCCTCATCAGTGGCACATTTGTGTCACCAATGTTTGTGAAAATTAATTAGTTCTCAGAAGAGCAACTGACCTGGTTTAACTTTTCAGCGTAATGTTTGGGAGCTCTGTTCACACCTACAGGAGGATATTTTAGAGTCTCCAGTTCACTAAACCTCCATGTGGGAGGAAATCTGAGGACCTGGAAGAAACCCATGCAAACACATGGAGAACATGCAAACTCTACGCAGAAGGCCTGCTGAGGCCCAGCAGTGATCTAATGTGGCACTTTCTATATGCACATCCTCAGACTCACTGATAATCCATCCTGGGTGTACTCACCCTATCACCTAATGCATGCTAGGATTGGCTCCAACCCACTTGGTGACCCTGAACACGATCAGTGCATGGGTAATAAATAAAGGATGGATACATGAATGGCTAGGCTGAAATCAGATGCATAACACAGACATGGTAACGTATGTGATGCCTGTATTGAAATCAATCCACATGCTGGATTTGGATTTAGACCACTTCATGCCAAAGGAACTTAGGCATGATTTCACTTGGCTTTACACTGATCTCTGGCTTCTTTGTCCTCCTCCTCATATTTTATGGAAAACTGGGTCGTGGACTTTTCACCTTTTTGTGTTTTTGCGGTAAAACTTGGTGATAAAGCACTTTTTTTTAACAGTCTTTATTTTCATTAGTACTCTACGTATGGTTTCTGTGCTTGTAAATCTTATTGAGTGGGAAAAGTTGATTCACAGGAACTATCCTCACTGCCAGTAAACTATAATTTAGTGAGAACTACTACTAGGCTGATGATGAGGCTGAATGAATGTACCTTCCATCACTTTCCCATCTAACTTTATGCATGAAGACCAAAACTGATTTTGTGTACCAGTCTGTGTAAGGGCTTTTTCAATAAACTCTTTTTAGTAAAGCATTTTAACAATGAATTCTGTGGTCACTGACTTTTGACTTTTGGAACCAGCTTCAAGTGCCAGCTCCAGCTGTTGTCAGTTTTTTCAACAAAACTGGTTCATGTTTTCATGAAGAAGTTTTCTTAGAGGATGGATGGATCACTCCAAACACATACTTTAAGTATCTACATGAACACAAATAAGCTAAAAGATACAGAGAGGACAGATCTAATTGCAGTTCTCTTACAGTACTTCTAGCTTAACCTCTTAGTTTGTCTCTTCACATATTCAGCCACTCCCTTCTCAAAAATAGATGCACACCAAGTTTAGAGCTGCAGCCGTTAATCATACTGGAAAGAACATTATCCTGTTTCACTCAATGAGCAGGGAGACAGGTGTAGCTATAGCGTACGTAGTATCTGCTACTTGTACCTGGCAACACTGCAGGCTGGCAGGATTTGGAGAAGTCGTTGTCACTATCATTTATAGCGACCGGGTTTGAGGATCAAAGCATTGCCAGCATTACTGAACTTTAACCCAGGAGTAAGTGAAGAAGGTGTGCGTGCCTGGCACACTTAAGTCCATACAATCTGGATCTGTACTGACTCTGAATCTGTCAGAATCAGTCCACATGAATACAACATCACAGCAGTCACCCTGGATCTAAAGTAATGTGTTTTTGATGGTTGCAGGAGACACTATGTGTCACGGGTAATGGGGGAAATACAGACTCAGTCGCGGAGCTCTGGATGCGAAGCAAACAGTGCGTTTATTTACAGTGCTCAGAACAGTCACAAAGCGAAATACAAAAATCCACGGTGATCCTCTCCAATCTCCCAGGGGT
>NW_005187447.1:1127704-1135234 GCF_000239375.1 Pundamilia nyererei
CACTCTAGTTTAATTAAAGCCAGCATGTTTTGTAGTGTTTGTTGGCTTTTGAAGACTATGTTCAGAATTTTTCCCAGTTTCACAATAACTCTGCTATCTAAACACAGAGGTGGAAGATTAAGCATGGACACCAGCTGCTGGTCAGGGAAATCCATCATTGTTGTTGCAAAACATCTCAGGCAGTTGGCAACAGCAGTGCACTGAAATGAGAATGTACAATTAAACAACCTATGCTGGAATGTCTCATTTGTGTCTTAAGACTTCCTCACTGAGGTTTTGTGTTTGGTTACCCTTTTGTCCATGTGACTCACACTACAAAAACAAATCCTCCTCTCAATTTCCCAACACAAAAACTCAGAGTATATAAACCAAATCAAAGAAGGGGAACGCAAATGCATGCTTGCTGTATGTTCACTTCGTATGTGATGACAGGATGAGTTCTGCCCATTGTCAGTGGTACTCCATACTTCAGCTAAATCAGCTTCTAACTTTAGATTGTAGTCTTTGGACCACCGCAAACAGTGTATGCGGTGTCATTTAATGAGAACTCGACCTGGATGCATTAATGCTTTTAGCAGTGCAAGTACTTAACACATTCAGTTGTTGATCCTGACTTCTAGACTTTATCAAAGTGGCGTTTCATCAATTATGGTTCTCAGATATTAATCGTCCAATCATGTGATATCACTATGGATGCACCAATCAGCCTAAATTATTCTGAATCAGCAGCTTTTCTTTTGTAGTCTTTTCTGCGGGAAGTAAATGCAGGATAGATGCATACAGCTCTCCTCTGCCTTGATGACTTGAAGAATACCACACATACTTTAAATATGCAAAAGCACATTATGCTTACATTCATATTCCAAACCACTGTTTCCTCTTGTTGCATGGTTGTGTAGTTTTCTCACTACTTTACTGTCTTAAACAGTGATAAAGTTTGAGTACAGCTGCTTTGCTTGGTGGGTTGGTCTCCCTGCTGAAGGGTGGGTTGCAAAGGAGCATCAAGCTTAGGGTTTGATCCAGTTCCTGCTTGGAGGTGAATTCAAAACAGAATTTAGCGATTTAGATCACTATGTCTATCCTGTCTTTTCAGACACGCTCCAGAACAAACAGGAAATCGTTTAGCCCTTGGGACATTGCAGTTCCCATGGCAATAATTCCCACAGTAAAGGTTCTGACCCCATCACCCTTGACCTCTGACCTGAATGCTCTTTTACCCATTAGAAACTGGAGCGTTTGCTTGAGGTCTGCCAGATTTAAAACAAAGGACACATCAGTACATCTGGCCTAAAACTGTTCAGGTCAGGATCTTCTTGGGCTGGGAAGGACACCATTATCAACTCTTAAACTTTAAATAAAAGTTTTTTTTAAATGAATTAAATCACTTTTTAAAGATGAAGAAGAAGAAAAATGAGCAGCCAATCAGATTGTTTCTTAGCACAATACAATACTGCTTTGGCAAACTTCCATAGCCACTTTAAAAGAGCAAAGAAGCAGCAATGATGCTCAGCTGATTTTTAATTGAACACAGCTTTTGTTTTATCTCACAAAGCTTCTACTGTGTTATCTCCCCCACTCTCATCCCCTAAGCCCCCCTCTGGCCTATGAGAGGTCTGGGTCGTCCATAAAGCCAAAGGTCAGTGTTAATGGCTCAATAATGTGCGGATTGTTGTGGTGGAGGGGCAACGCAGGTTTTCAGGCCAGCAGGGAATGCATCCCTCTCTGATGAGAAGAAACACAAAGAAGCTTTGTGAAGAAAATGAGGAGAAAAGAAGCGAGGAGAGAATATTATCTAAAAGGCCACATCATACCAGAGAGATGTTTTTATGAGTCTTCCATTTCCAAAGTGGATTTGACGTTTTACACATGCCTGGTTATTAAGTGCCCTTATGCAATTAATTGCCAGGAAAAGAAAAGTCTGTTTTTCTTACGCTGGACTTGAGGATTATTATCTTTCCCTGCAGCCACATCTGAGATGTGTGCGTGTGCTTTTCAAAATAAAAAGTGCATTCATCTCTAATGCACCTTCCTGGACATCACTCACAAAGGAAGGTGAGGATGAAAGTGTGGCACTGAAATTTGAAAAACTGCTAAGTAAGTGGCTTCCCTTACACCCTGAAGTAATATAACAAATCCAATTCTCTCTCTCTCTCTCACACACACACACACACACACACACACACCTACCAAAGTACCGACTGTGTTTAAGGTTTAAAGACTTTCCTCAACAGACATTTCTTCAAAGACTTGCAGATATATATGTGTGCACGTGTGTCTAGGTGATATGGTGCTGAAATTTCCTCTCATGACCTGACTTCACACAGTGACCACCAGCCACATGTAATGACTTCACCTCTCTGAGGCCCGTTAAAAAAACACACATTAGTGAAACTTGGATTGAACAAGTGTGCTTGGGCCTGTGTGTGGGGGGCTGTGCATTAACACACGTGCAACACACACACACCAGACTACTTAGCACATGAAAACGTACATGTGATTCTTCTGTAAATATTTGACCAAGCTGTATCTCTGAACTGTGGATGCTGAAAGAAAGGGATAGAGGAGGGAGGGAGGAAAAATGAGACAAGGGGAAAGAGTTGGACTTCCCCTAAATCCCTCTAAAAAGCTGTGACACCCTGCATGTGATTTTTCTACTTATAACTTTGCTTGACTCACTGCCTTCCACATTCTTAGCACCTTTTGTGGCGTCCCATGATACATATTAGCTAATAACTCTAAATCACATTTCCTAAGGTATGTCTAAGCAGGGATATAACTGCTCCTCTGTGACTCTGTGACCGGGGTGGTCATGAGTTATGATTATGCATAGCTCTCTTCTCTCCAGCACTGGACTCTGTAAGCTTCTTTTAAAACAGCCCTGGTATTCTTGTCTAAAATTGTTTAGAGCGGATGACACGATAGGTATTTATCCCTGAGGATGCCAAACTATTTTGTGTGCGCTTCAATTTTAGATTGACTTGCAACTTTAGGCCACGTATTCATTAATGAAATGAATTTGGCAAATTAACACAGCTCCACTATATGCTGGTCAGAAGATGGCCCGAGCTCAGACCTCAGACATCCAGAAATTGTAAATTCAAGCCACAGTGCTGTTTACCCTCGTTACGCGACATTATATCCAAACACATTTGCTCTCCAACTTGGAGAACAGAAGACGAATTGAGGATAAAAACTGGTGAAAATAGCATGCCATGTGTTAATTTAATCCACAAGCTGTGGGGGGGAATATTCTCAGTGTTAACCTTTAGGAAGCAAATGTTCAGAGTGTAAATGTGTGAGAAAAGGCCCCACAGAGGGAGATTGAGAAATATTACAGTGGGCAGAAAGGCAAGGGACTGTTTTTCTTAAAAAATGTTTTCACAAATTGAAAAAAATAATTGTGGTGTAACCCACCAGTATTTCATATGTCAAAAGTAGCCTTAGTGGGGGTCTCAACTGTGAAAACAGTTTATTCCTTCTGCTCCACTTAGTAATAGTAGTAGCGTATAGTGGTAGCAGCAGGTTTACTGGTACCGTTTGATATTGACAGTCACATTCAAGCTTTAAATGTTTGAAATACCTCTGGCTTTATTATTCTTAAATGGCTTCGATTATTTTAAACAGTTTAAATAGTGCAAGGCTTTCTGCCTGACCAGCTCCCAAAACTTCATAACTACAAGAGATAGCCACAAGAAACTTTAAGAGCTGAAAAACATGTTTGATGTCTGTACAAACTGCACGCAAATCAACTTTACACACACTCCAAGTGTCGCAAGCTTAAATGAAACTTTTTGTTCATCAATAACATGGCTTCATCATTTTAATAGCAAATTTGTACCAATGTGATGTCTATGACGCAGAGTAAGAGGAAGAGTCAGTTTTTAACACTCCCACATGTGAGTGTCTGGCTGTGATATAGAGAAAAAAAATTGAATACACGAAGACATAGACCCATATTGGATAATATAGTTCAGGTATACGACATTGACCAAATACCTTTAAGTTTGTTTGTTTGGTTTGTTTTTTTGATCCTTGCAATTTGTGCTTGCAACATGACCTAGATTGCAGATGTTTTTCTTTAACCTATTGCACTTGGGGCTGTGCCTGCTACAATACTTATGGGTATTCAAAACATTTGCTGCTACAGTTATATACTGAGCAGTAAGCTTGGTGTCAGGAGCAGCACTAACACAAAGGCTGTTTGCCATCAGTTCTTTCTAAGTGGGTCACAGTGCCTTTATCAGGCCATCCAGCAGACTAAGCTGGATCTGCCTGAAACCGGAGTGGAAAATACCTACAACTATCTCCGCAACAAAAAAAAACCATTTCCCATTTTTGGACTCGATTGAAACTCAGTGTGTGTATGTGCGCAGCAAGAGAGCACCTCATATCAAAAAACACAAAACGCACACGCATGCAGGGGCGCTTTTACAAACACAAGTGATGGATTTACCGTGCCCGAGTATGAGACTCCAAACTCTTCCCATCCAATACTTAGGACTTCTGTGTGTGTGTGTGTGTGTGCGTGTGTGTGTGCGTGTATGTGTGTGTGTGTGTGTGTGTGTGTGTTTGTCTATGCAAGCATGTGTGAATGTGCACCTAAGATGATGGAAAGAACGTGGCAATCTTTGGCCTAAATAACAATGAATGCGTAGACACATAAATTGCGGTCCCAGAAGTGCAAAAATTCATAGCAGGAGCTCAGTGTGACAAAAGAGCATGTGAGAGGATTTTGGGAGGGAATGTGGCTCCCAGCGCAGTGATACATATGCAGGTATAATATATACATTCCCCATAAGAGAGGCTGAGAACAGGGGAGAGAGTGAACATCTGGCGCCATAGGTACAACTGGTAATTCAGCATTATGCTCAAAAAGTTTGTTTGCTGCTGACTGATTTTTTTTATTACATATTTATATTTATTTATCACGATGGATGCATATTTACTGCCATATTTACGGTGGCCCCGAGAGGCCAAACTTAAGACTCCAACTTAAGAAAATACCAGCAATAAGAAAAATGCAACAAAAGCACATAAAACACAACGGAAATAGAAACGGAAACAGGAAAAAAGAAAACAGAAATAGAAAAAACGAAAACAGAAAGAGAAAAAACTGATTTCCAAAAGCACAAGCACTGGTTATTGTCTCCCCAGAAACACTTCCCTTGTGCTTTTGCTGTTTTGTTTTTTTTTTCCAATTTCTGTTTTTGTTTTTTCTATTTCCGTTGTGTTTTGTGTGTTTTTGCAGCTTTTTTTTTATTGCTGGTGTTTTCTTAAGTTGCAATCCGTTTGGCATCTCAGGGCCACCGTACACATATTGATTAAGATAGGAAACTTTTCAGGCTACTACACAAGTAGCCATATTGTTTGTTAGATAATTCTGTTACAATGTTCCAAAAGGCACCAATAGTGCAACCACTAACGAGAGGTCCAGTTTGTAGCTGCCACACCCGTAACTATAAATCAATTTTAAATTTATCAATCAGTCAGTAAACACGCTTTTTCAATACTTACTTAAACTAACAGGAGTCTATGATGACTGTCTTGCTCTTGTAGCCAGCCTCCAGTGGCCATTCAAAGAACTGCAGAGGTTGCCGCTTACCTGTGTGTCACAGGATAGCATCAACCTCTGCTGTTTATTTTCCTCAAACTGGAATCATAATTTCTGAAAAGAAGATTTAAGACTAATACTTGGGACCATATTCAGTAGGAGCTCATAAATGAGATGAAAAGTTAGGTCATTTTCAATATAGTCTTCTATAATTTTGGCCTTAAGAGGAGCCACTCCCTGCTGCCGACTAGAAAAACTGCAGGGCTCAGACAATTCCAAAGTGAACCCAGAGGCCAATCCATATTTTAGACACAGTCCGGTTTAGAATTTGGACCAGTTAGGTCTAAAATGGAATATTACTTTTTTTTTTTCTCAGTTTTATAGTTACATTTTCCACACTCAGCAACTAAACCTTTTGGAGGTATAAAACAGTTCATGTAAAGTTTGATGCCAGAGAGCTTTTCCATACCTTATGTTCCTACGTTGTTTCTGTGGATGCACAACAACACAAACAGCATGTGTAACTGCATGATGTCGGTTAAATACAGAGCTGGACGATCAAATATAACATTCAGGAATATCAAGACAGCAGCAGTGATCTTTTTCTTTCTTTTCTTTTTTTTTTTTTTTTACACAGGTTGGTGTGGAAACGGGTTCACACAGACTCATCATGAGTTGACGCTGATTTATGCTGAATCACCCCCTATAGACTTGGAGCGTAAGCATGTGGTGTGCCATACTGTGTGTGTATATATTCACACAGTATATCAGAGAAAACATCAAATCAGAGCCAGATTTTTCTTTTAAGTGATTTCATTATTTTTAGTTCTTCAGACACATTGATCCTAGAGTGACACAGCAGGGTCTGATTTCCCCCCTTGCTTAACCCGTCTGTCTAGACCCAAAACAGCATCACCACCCACCAATAAACTGCGTCAGCCCATGATATAATGCACCATGTGCTCTTACAGTCTTCCACTGAAAGCAAGCTTACAAAATGCTACCCACAGCTATTTCGACTGTTGGGTGCTTGGGAAATTACACATGATCGTTGCCCCACTCACCTTCTTTCTTTTACAACTGGGTGTCATCCAAACTCACCCACAAAGAGCTGAATTTCCACACTGATGCTGTTTTTTCCAAGACAAGTCTCATATTCGTCAAGACATGCTCTGGTCCGATGTTATTGCAGTTGAGTGAGTCAAGGCACCATTTCAATCATTGTTAAAGACGATTTAAACAACATTCAGAACCACCGTGTGTCACACTGGAGCACCAGCATCTCAAACTAAAACCAGCAGTTACATGGTAACTGCTGGTTTTAGAGTGGTAGAGTGGATCACTCCCTGACTCCTCGAGTCCACATACCAAAGTATCCCAGGGTCTCGATCAGACTGTGAATAAGTGTGTGTGAATGATAGGAAGCGCTTAGGGTACATATATTGTACAAATGTGTGTGTAATTTAAGTTTTAAGTGCTCAGCTGAATACAGAATACAGAAAGGTGCTAATGTAAGTACCAATGTATTTACCATTTACTCAACACTCTCTTCATATTCCAGTCTGACACACTGGATAGCTTTGGACAATGTGGAAATTTTTAAGGAAGGCAAAATGAAACAGACATACGCCACTGTCATGTTTTATGTCTGTAAGATAGTTATTTTTTTTGTTTACACGGTGTTATGGTCTGGCTCTGAGACCACGGTAAACTAAAGCAATGCTTGGAAAGCAAATGAACTGTTAACCAAGTGTAGCAAAAAGGCAAATCTAAAAAATAAGACAGAAAAAAACTGTATGATGACAAAAAGAGAAAGAAAGAAACTGAAAATACTACATGGGGGAAAGGTGAAGTGTGACAGAGTGGTGTCAGGAAGTCTACAAGGAACTAGAAAAATTTGCATTTCCTGCGAAAATGCTGTGTGGATGCCTTTACGCTGAGGATGTCTGCTGAAAAAAGCTGAAAAAGTTGAAAAAAAA
>NW_005187447.1:1144734-1158815 GCF_000239375.1 Pundamilia nyererei
GAGAAAATCGGCTGAAAACTGAGCGAGTAGTTGAGTGCCAAAAAGTGTACGGAAGCAACTAGTAAATAGTGGAATAAAGAATAAAGAGAAACAGGATCTCAATAGTGTGGATGCCTATTAAGGCATCCACACAATAAAGAGAAACAGGATCTCAATAGTGTGGATGCCTATTAAGGCATCCACACAATTAATACACAGGCAAAAACAACAGAGAATCATGGTATAGACATATTAATGTAATTATAATGTATGCTACAGTTAGGGGTGCTGCACTGTATTAAAATCAGAATATTGTAAGTGCAATTACAAAAGCTGTTAATTGGAGATTTTCCTATATGGGTGCTAAGTGGCCTCTTGGGCTGTATGTGTGTGAGGCGGCTGGTTCTGGGTATTAGCTGCTCTGTGAGTGTGCCGCTGACAGGAAGTTCCCACTGCTCTGACTATCAGGGCGGAAAATGAGTGTTTGTCATCCACTTTATGCACAACTCTCTCTCTCTCTCTCTCTCTCTCTCTCAGTTTGTCTATCTCTAACACACATACACACACACATGCAGATCACCATGGATCATTGCTTCCCATCCTTTTTCCCACAGTGGCAGCGGACTAACAGGGATCTAGCTGTTTAACTGAGCCTTAGGTGTTGGCTTATGCTGTTTCTAGTGTTTGGAAGTGTGCTGAAATGCCACTGATATTTCATGAGAAAGTTTTCCTTGCTCTTACTGTGACATTTAGCTCCAACAACTGTGGTTGCTAACACTAATCCAAAAACAAGTCGCATGTAAGACTGAGGTTTGGCTTCAATTAATTGGACTCTAGCCACTGGACTCTTGCTGCCTGAAAACCTCAGTTATTATGCTGTAGCTGAATCCTTCACTCATGCACCTTTCTTGTGATACATGAGTATACACATTGTAATGCAAGGGAAGTCTCAGTTAGCTAAAAAGTTAAATAGGCATTTGAAACATTGATTATTTGTGATTCTGGAGAACTTTTCCTTAATATGCTGGGAGTTCAACAGGTTTACAGGGAAAGCATAGTTTTATTTGTCCAGTGGAGGTTTTTAGATGTTGATCTCGAAGCATGAAAAAAAAAGCAAAATCATTGAAAGCATGGAAAGGCGAGGTAATATTTAATGAATTTAGAAAGGCTTATTGTTAGTTTCATTTTTGAAGCCAGAGGTGTTCAGTCAAAGAGGAAATATAAATATGTGTGATAAAAGCCTCCTGGCTTGGAGGAGTTCTCCTTATGTAGTCGTGACCTAATTTCAGTAGAGAGTAAAGAGGTGCAAGGTGGGCTGAATCTCAGAGAGTGTGAAAAAAGGTGCGCCTGAAGTTTTTGTGTAAGTGAAAATGCAAAGAGCCATGGAAAGTTCAAGAAGTCATGCCATTTTTTTAAATATTCCCCATAAATCATCCTCAACTTTGCACAGTAACAGCACCATCAAAGACTAAAGTTAGAGCTGACCTGAGATTTGTTAAGTTCTAAAGCAAGAACTGTAAAAATCTGTATCAGTTTACAGGAAACTGAGCTGTGTCCCAGTCTCTGGAGCACTGTAATACTTTTTGTCCATGCTATGTTATGTTTGTGTGGGAACTCAGATTTGGTATTTTGTAGCTCGACATAGGTTTAAACTTGAAATCTTCTTCATAATTGTTTTTCTTTCATTCAAAACATGCACTATTTAAATTCGATTACCAAAATGTCTGAAAAGCAAAGTTGTGTTCTTAAATGGCAATGTGAAATACTGACAGGCTCCACAAAACACAAAGAACAAAGCACTCACAAAATGCTCATGAAAGTTGGTAAAATCGCTTGATTTTATCCCTTTTACCATTTGGTTTTTCATTGATTTTTCAAATATTTACACATGAGTGTGATTATTGTCCCCTGCAAGCTTATGTGATTCATGGGAGACTGAGAATGGGACCTTTTCAAGCATGATTGCTGGGAAGGCTTTGATCAGACAACAGTCATGCAGCCTAAAGCTACAGAAACTGCTGGCATGATGCAGCTGGCAGAAGACAAAACTGTTAAGCCCAATTACTGCAACAAAACATGCTTAAATAGTTAATTCATTAAACAAAAAAAGGGGTACATATTGATTCTGTTAACATGAAATGCAAATATGTGTCAAATCAATAATTTTACATTCTGAAAGACTACAGTATTTTTCAAAGGCTAAGATGAGTAACAAGTAATGTATAGGAGATTTTAGTACAAGTACAGAAGGATTTAACCATTGTTTTCACTATGTGATGATAAAAAATATGGAACATAGACACGAGTGTCTTTAAAATGAATGGCCAAAAATCTGACAGAAGGGGGAAAAGCAATCCAAATGCAATTTTCCCAACATGAAACTTGTGCTATGGTGGCCCCAGGCAAACCCCCTTTATCGAGACCCCAGGAAAGGTACTAAATTTGATTTAACCCTGAACATTTACTAAACTGACAGATTAAGAGTTCATACATACCACTCATGTTACTCAACCTCAAGGCCTAAATGTGGTCCCTATTTTTTGTTCCCTGCAGACCTGACTTCCCTTGTTGACTTATTTTATTAACCTTTCTCATTTATGCATTATTTTGTAAGAGAGAATTTGCCCGTGTTTTCACACATAAATCCAGACTCCCACAACAAATAGATGCAATATTGCACAGATGCAGGTCAGCGCAAACTTGACCTGCACACACTCTTTTATTGTTAATATGTCAGTACTTAACCATGGTTTCCATGAATGCCACTCGATCTGAGTGAAATATTCTTGACAGTACTTTTGAAAATTTGATTTGGCTTTATTAGTGGACACGGCCCAAATGACAATATCATGAATTCCTGAGCTTCAGCAATTACTGGAATGTATTTTTGTGTGTCTATATGTTAATGTGCCTGACCCCTGGCATCTGAGCATACATGCCTGCAGCAATAAATCTGACCCACTAATTTATACAGGCTAAATCATTTTAGGAATGTGAGTGCAATACTGTGAATCCATGTGGAAGGGGTGGAGGTTATGCACAGTACACATCAGTAATGAAAATAAAGCTTTAATGCATGCATGTATAGTAAAAGGCCAAACACTAAGGGGTCACAAATAGGGCTGGGTATCGTCACTGATTTCTAGAATCGATGTGATTCCGATTCACAAGGTCCCGAATCGATTCGATCCACGATTCGATTTGAATCTGGGAAATTTTGCCTCAGATAGTCAGAAATATTATAATTCAGATCAGTACATTTACATATTTTTGTATCTATAAAAAGGAAGCTGACACTTGTAAGTCTTTATCAAAGGTGTGAGCATCACAGCAGCGGCCTTTGTGTCAAAGCAGCTGAAGATAAAACACATAAAAACATGAAGGTGCTTTTCCTGGCCTGGGATTTTATAAAAATATTCTGCAGTACATCAAAAATGAAAGAAAACCATTAATCAACATATGAACATTACCTCTGAAGTTACAGCGGTTTTATTAGAGACACGGCTAAGCGTTTTGCATTTTGTAT
Source organism: Pundamilia nyererei (assembly GCF_000239375.1). NCBI lineage: Eukaryota > Metazoa > Chordata > Actinopteri > Cichliformes > Cichlidae > Pundamilia > Pundamilia nyererei. The sequence continues at coordinate 1,148,240 of NW_005187447.1, forward strand.
AATTTTAAAACGTTTTAATTTGTTCAGAAGCCTATTGAACAGCAGAAGTAAGTAAAAGGAAAAAAACATCGACAAAACATTGACTTGTGTGTAACAAGCAAGCGAATAACAGATTTTTAGATGGGAAACTGTTCTTGAAGTTTACAGAGAGAGAGAGCTGTGTATGAAGTGTGATTTTATCGTATTGGAAGCAAAACAGCAAAACTAAGAGGGAATTCATGACGATGTTTATGTGAAGCGTAGTTTGGATCTTTTTTTGCTGCTGGTTTGGTCAATATTGTTTGGAGAGAGATCAAACTAACAGCTTTAGAATCAGCGCAAAAGGGCGTAAACACAAAGCGTGGGCCCGCCTAAACATCGGAATCAGCGAGCTGTCGGCTTTCAGCCCCGACCGTGTCTGTGTCGTCTGGTGAGAAAGGCGACATCTCACTGATTCTGATCCGTTGGCGGGTCTGCGCTTTGTGTTTACGTCTTTGTGCAGAATCTGTGTTCCTGCTCTCTTTTACTGTTTTAGCTGTTTGGTGGTTGTTTACATTTTTTGAGGTTTAACCTGAGATTCTGGTGTTTTGGGCAAAAAAAAAAAATCGATTCAGGATTTTAATGAATCGATATCACGTTATCCAAGTCAGAATCGATTTTAATCGATAAATTTATTATCAAAACCCACCCTAGTCACAAATCACGGCCCCACGTAGAGGTTCAAGGCCTCTCGGAGAGCTGGCAACACCATCGGGAACGTTCTGTCCTGTTACTGTTTCGCTCCGTTCTGCTTTCTCTGTCCATGCAGCAGAAGCAGAGACAAAGGGGCAAAAGCAAGTGGAGAACAAAAACAGAGAGGACAAGATTCTAGGAGTAAGTAATCCATGCCAAGAAAACTCCATTATTGAAAGCAGAGCAAGAGATGGAAGCCTCTCCAGAAATAGGAACCTTCTGTGGCTCCCATGAAACACATTTTGATTGTGAAGCACAGATTAAACCAACGCTAGTGTCATTTATTTCTTCCCATGACATCTGCCCAGTTACATTATCTTCAGCTTATTTCAAAGGTACATCATGTATTCTACATTAAACACCATCAGTGGTTCCACATTCAGACTGAAATCAATCTTTCATAACAGCTAACTTTTGAAAATCCATGGTTATTAAGTTTAATGACACAACATGTTTAGGGGATTATATGTCCTATTGAACACAATATTCCTGTGGTGGATTGATAGTAATTTAATATGTGCTGTGGAAAAAAAAACCTTTGGAAAATTTGAAAATGCAAAAATGATTGATTATCTAACTTGGGTGATCGCAAAGACTTAGTCGGCTTTCACTGATTTGCGTGAATAAATGTCTACAAAAACATCTTGATTTACTGCAGACGCTAGCAGAAACAATTATACAAAACAGGGCAACTTAGACCATGCATAAGCAGTCGAATGTGGACTGGCCTTTATGTCTGGTCAGTATAATATTTTGTTTGTACAGTCTTTGTGCTCTAATTATGTCTGTGGTTACTTAATAATCCACTCACTGCAGGAGAGTGACCAATAGCTCTCTGTTATGTAACACACTTTTAGGAACATTTTGGTATTATTTCTGAGCTGAGTCATTAGCACTATAATGTCTGTGTGCTCAATATAAAGCTGCAGGGGTGTTCAGTATGTAGGAAAAACATCTGTATTATTATATCTTTAGCGTAAACGGACAATTCTGAATCAGCAGGTTCAGACTAGTCTCCCAACCTGGTTAGCCTCCAGATTTATTTCTATTTCTGTTTATTTATTAGGGACAATGCAGTTTGAGCTAGTTCCAAAAAAGAGCATGAAACTGACGTGCTGCACTTAACTTTTATTTCTAAAGCTAATTTCCAACCCTTGTTGGGCTTTTACATTCTTAAATGCACAAACAAGATTTACAGCATTCAGTGACATAAAAGCACAATAAACTATTAACACAAAACTACAACAAATACACATTAGAAAATGAGTCATATAAAGGGAACGTTAAAGTATTGTTACTGTGTTTACTTTTTTGGTAAATAACGTGTTGCTGCAAATGTAACATTAAGTGCATAGATCAACTGTTTTGTACAGAAGTAACAGCTCAGCCTGGAACATTATAAACAAATCACTGACTGAAGACAGTAAAGCAGAACTGGAATCTGGACCCTGTGATTGTGGTTGTGTTCACTTACTGACCCGCTGAAGTGCATTTGAACCGGGCAGTTCATTCCACATTTTGGTTACAATTTTGGAAAAGCCAGACATTTACATTTTGTAATATACAGACCTTACCTTTTGTGGATATTGGCGTTATCTCCTCCATAAAGTAACCAAAAAGAAGCTCGCACAGCTCCCTCTAAGTGGCGTCTTGAGCCAACCAAAAGCTGGGTCACCATTCTCCTCTTTGCCATCTGTGCTGTGGAGCTGGCCTTAGCTTGCAGGTGCTTGCAGGTGCTTCATTAACTCTGAAGTAAAGCGCATTACAGTTGACGGAAATGTGCTATCACCAGTTATAACTGCATTTCACTCCAGTGGGTTTGATACTTTACAGCTACAAATTCAAGATAATGGAGAAATCACATTGCAAATATACTTTTACTAGCTGAGCTACTAGCGTACAAAGACAGGATTGGGTGCCTTCCTCTTATACTGCCAATAAGTACAAGCAATTAAGAACAAATTCCCTTTTCATGTGCTCAGCTTTTAACAGTAACAGACTGCGTTTTTAAAAATGTATTGAATAACCGATCACTTCACTTGCAAAACTAACATCTCACATTACTTGTTGCAATAAAAATAATCTCAGTACATTTTTCCCAACACTGAATCTGACCAACATGACCAATTACACTTGGACAAGCTGAATAAACTATTCAGGAAGTAACTATAAATCTTTGAACTAATGGAATCTGATAATTCTTGCATTTAGCTATCAGCAGCCACCACAAAAAATAGAAGCATAAAGAGAATGCTAACCAGGTCCAGAAGAAACAACACCCACCTGTCATCATCACTAAAGCTTTTTATATTTATTGTTTAATACATTTTTCAAAAATTAAGCATAATAAACAGCATATTGTGAATTTACAATTGCAGTTATATGCCTGGATATTTTTTGGTTGTGCACCGCGGTTTCCTGGCGTCTGTACAGGAAGACTCCAGGTTATTAGACTACTGTAACTGCAGCCTTTAATTTCATAATAAGCTTACATACAAGTGGTTCTTTTTATTTCCACTCTCAGCAATAAAGTGAATAAACATGCGTCTCCAAATGTCAAGCTATATATTTAATGCTTTGGGGATTAACACCATTTCCTGTAAAGATGCCAGCATCATTTGCATGTTATTAGACCTACAAAGGTACACATATAGCAAACTTGCTGTTATAATAGGAAACCTATGCAGAGTCAATTTACACATGTTAAACAAAAGAGAGAACTTCAATTGCAAATACTACCAGTAAAAAATAATTTGACTGGGATTTTATTGGTGTCTTTGTTGGTTGTGATGTTTGTAAAGGCCAAGCAGGCACCAACTACATCCATTTTTAAAGGTGAACCACTTAACTGACACTTAATTGAATCCTACATATTAGCTCTAATCATAGAAATACAACTAAAGAGTTGCCTTCAGCTAGAAACCAAATAAGGGAATGATTAATGGAACATTTAAGTTGTGCGATTCTCTTGATATAGTTAGGAAAGATTCAATAACAGTGTTTCCAACATGAAATGTAAAGATGAAAGCTACTAATTATTGTTGTTATTTACTGTGTTATGTTTAACATGAATGCAATAGAAAGTGGTGCATATCCTTTACAGATGTTCTTTTTTATTAAAACACACTTTGATATCTTCTTCAGAATTGCAAAAAAAAAAAAAGCCACAAAATGGAAACATTATTGGAAACTATTTGCCAGGGGGAAATTGTATCCACATGGAATCTGGATTCAATCAGAATCAAATTCTTGTTTGTTGGTACACTGAAAGAGAATCAATCAAACTTCAATCTGATTGCTTAATAATAAACTTAGTCATGAGTTAAAAGACTTAAATTCCACGAGTGTATGTGAGCATATATTGTATATTTGTGCATGATTTTTTTTTATTTATTTATTTTTGTTAGAGGCAGGGTGGTATTTAAACTGGCTTAGCAAAGGCATAGCCAAGAACATAAACAAATAGTGGAGCGGTTCATGTTGTGCTTTTTTTCAGCCAAATAATAAGCTCTCACGAAATACACCAGAGGTGAACTCACCCCACATCTCCCCTCTTTTTCTTCCCTCTGTAAACTTGCTTGCTCTCATTTTGACTCTTAATTCAGTAATGAATGCTTAACTAATACAACACAGATTGAGCAACATGACATATTCTGATTTTTTGACTTTTTTTCGTGTGTGTGTGTGTGTTTATGTGTGTGTGATCTGGACCCAGAGGCTGTTTGTCTGACTACACTCTATCGTGGCTTAACTTGACCCAAAATATAATTTAATTTAAAACATTCGAGCAATAATTTCACAGCACAAATATGGCTCCAATGGAACCTAATTCTCCAATCCCAAAGGTGCGTACAGTAAAGGTGCGCTGAACCTTCAGTGGTGTTCAAATTCTCACTCTCTCTCTCTCACACACACACACACACACACACACACACACACACACACACACACACACACATGCATGCACGCCTATCAAAAAGTGTGTGGAGGATTATGGTTCAGACTTTGCCAGAGCTTTTCCTGCTCAACATGAAACTGTCAGAATGTATCTGTCAGCACAAACTTTAATGTCAAACCTATTGTTGAGTAATTATGGATCCCACTGGGGTTTTTGGTCTGAAGCGAGCTTACTGCCACAGCTGGCGCTCTTGTTGTTAATGTAGTGACTCCTGCTGGTCAGTCTCGATGCCCATACAGAATTAGGTGGACACTAAGTGTCATGGTCTACGGTGGGTGGCTGGAGTTTCCATTAGGCTCCTGAACTGACCTGGGATCCGCCCCTGGGCAGGGCCAGCTCCTGCACACCTGGAGCCTATTGCAGGCAATCAAGCCAGAGGGATTTAAACCACATATCGATGTTTATTCACTGCCAGTTCGTCATCAACACATGTTGGTAACAGGCCGTGTATGTTAAATTCTTGCTGTGATTTATCCTGTTAAACACGACTCTCTTGTACTACAGTTGCTGTACCCACCCTGGCTCACACTCCACCTCTGGACTCAGGATACCTAGTGATCATTCTGGAAATCCCTCTGCGCCTCACCTGCCTGCCCTCCTGCCATAACACTCCATCTGGAGCCCCGAATCTCAGGTCAGCATTTCCACGCCACTCAGCCTCCCCTGGATCTTCATCACCCCCCTCTCAAACACTCCAGGTCCCTAACTGCAAGTAAGAATTGCCGCTCTTATACTGGCCACTTCTGAGCTGCCTTCACTACCTGCCTAACTCCTATATCCTCTTCCCTCAGTGTGACTGTTCCCCACTCAGCCCCGTTCCGCATCTCAGGCCTCGTTCCCTCACCCTAGCCACGTTCCCCAGGGCACGCCACACCAAGGCTCCACGTCTCGTCATTTTCTGTCTTTGTCACGTTTTTTCCCTTGCACTTAACCGTAATAAACTGTTAAATCATCTACTGTCTCCGCTCTGGGTTTCTGCACCTGAGTCCTATTCGGTACCGGCCATCCCTCGCCGTGACACTAAGGGAATGGGTTTTCTTTAACCAGATCTTCTCTGATGAGTTAGTTCTAGTTTGGTGACTACATTTGGGTTTGTATGAAAACTGCAGTGTTATGTAACTAAAGTTGTAAAGGTTGTAACTTATTTTGATGGAAGCTCAAGGAAACATTCAAAAGGTTCAGTCCAACCAATAATTGCTTAAAAAATTTCACCCAGAATCACAAATATGAACCTATTTGTGATGAGGACATGCATGCATGCATGCATGTCCTCATGATGGCTTGTGTTGAGGACATGCATGCATGCATGCATGTCCTCATGATGGCTTGTGTTTACATGTTTGTGCCTTTGTGTGCTTGTAGGTTTAAAACAGGAAATTGGAGGGGGGAAAGCATTTTAGTAGATCCTGTTTAAGGAGACCACTGACCACAGGCAGACCACAGCGTGAGAGGAATATGACCACAGGCTGCACGGTGAACCAGAAGAAATTGGAGCAGGTCAGACACCCAGCACTGCAGCACAATAGGATGGTTAAAATGGGCAGTGAATGTATAAGCATAAAGGAGCTTAGTGGTGCATAATATTTGATTTTATAAACAATTAAATGTGGAAACCTAGGCAGATAGTAGATTTTCTGTTCTCTCTTATGAAAACAATAATTATTTCACTTTTCATTTCACTCAAGGTCATTAGCTTCCAGACAGATAAGCAAGGTCAAGATGGTATCCTATCTGCTCTCCCATTTCTGGGAGAGCAGAAATTCAAGGATTACTCAACTCTTTTTTTGTATTAAAATGTAACTATAAAACATGATTCACATATGAGTCATGTATTACTTTTTCAGTTCTAGTCCTCACAAGTTTGTACTGAAAGCAAAAAAAAAGACAAGAAAAAGTGACAGAAAAAAAACCCAGAGTGATGGTAAAGAGGGGGGTGGCAAGATTCCCAGGAAATTAAGACACAAGCAAGAGTGGCCTGTGGAGAGAGAGCGGCAGATGATGGAGAAAAGGGGATTGAGAATATGAAGAGGAGGGAGGCTCAAATCAAAACCACATGTAGGCTGAATCTCCAGTATTGTTCCCAACTAAAACCAGCTGGTCGCTCTTGGCTTATCCATCAAAATAAACATTCCCCCGATTGCCACAAGCTACACAGGCCTGTTAGTTATTAAAGTTTAGAGTTTTCTTACACCCTGCAGCCACACTTGCTCAATAAAAGCACACACAAACAAGCCTCCATAAATACGTACGCAAGAAACACTATAATTTTCAAAACAATCACAAGGTGCGATGAGATTATTCAATCATATACACATATTATATCCAGACAAGGACTTATGTTTGCTCCACATTTGCCTCTTTTTTTTTAATATATATTCAACCTGGGTTTATTGGCTCAAGGACAAAGCATTCTGAAACAATTACTTCAGGACTACTGAAGATGAATCAGAGATTTGTTTTGCTCTCTGCTGGCGTCATGGCTGTGATTAAGGTTCTCATCAATTTACAAACCGCACTTCAAGTCCATTAAAGGTTTCCTTCTGCTGAAAATGTCAAAGGTCTATGTTCGGTAAGGACGCCAAGTGACCTGTTGCTAGTGAGGGGAGTGCTTCAAAAGTCAATCAGCGGCGGCCGGTAGCTTTTGATTCGCAGGAACTCCACTGAGAGATAAGGGGGTAATTTATGAATAGTGGCAGCTACTTTCATGCCTTGTTTTATTTCTCTTAATGAGTTCTCTTGGTTCTAACACGCACTGCTTAAAAGGGCTGTGTTAGGCTGCTTCTAATTCACCAGTTCACTGAACAGTAACAGTCAACATCCTTCTAGAAGCAAGTCCTACCACTCAGCACTTATTTGGAAAGGAAAGAGCCGTGCATTTCATTTTAATGGACAACAAGACATAGATGCATTCAGACAAACATCTTTTTGAAAGTGATTTAAGAAGTTTGTTGTCTTTATTTTTTCAAGAATGTATGTACTTCTTTCTACTAAGCATTTGCAAAGTTGATTGACAGTAAACTTACTCACCCAAATCTTTACTATAAGTATTTTTGATGGCTACCACACAGTTTAAACTGTCATAAACCTTTGCTGTTCAGCTTGCAGTGCAACATCATGAATGGCTCACATGTTTTCTGGCTGCATACTTGCATTAAAAATAGATCAGACACTAAGCTACAAGAATTTTGTCAAACTTTTGTAGGCATTTTACTGCAAATTAAAACAATGCATTTGCATCTGGAATAAACTCACAGAAGGACTGAATGTCCTGTCTCTAGAAATAAAATGCATCATTTTATACATTGTTATATGGAGAACATATATGGGATTCCAGCTGTAAATATGTGTCACTATGCATACTGCTAGCATATCTGGTTACAAAATAAACACACCTTCATTCACAGTGAACCAGTCAAGTGCAACACACAGAATAACTTACATATATGACTGTCATCACAAAGAGACTGTTCACAAAGAAAAAGATAAGGTAGGATGCAGAAAGATAAACTAAAGGTGCACAGAGTACAGAGAATCATTATAGGTAAGCAGGTATGCAAGTTGCAAGCAAATAGGTAAGCATTAGGCAATAGGCAAAAAACAAAAAGGGGAAAAGAGAGGAGGGAAGTTGCTCTTTTTGTGAAGCAGCAGAGAATAGTTATGCTGTTGTCTGTCTGACTCTTTTGCCACTGTCTATTGTCTTACTATCCATGTGTTTCCTACCATCAAGCTCATATGTGTCAGACAGAGTTGTACTAACAGGACTGGGATTAACCCCTGCCAACAGACAAGAGCATAAAGACTGGAAGGTTTGGGTGGCCTTGAGCAGTAATGTGGTGTCCTTCCTCTTCAAACTCAATCCACACATTAGCACTGTGTCTGATTCTGTTTCAGCCTTTTACAGATGAAGATGGACTGAATAACATCGATTGTGCATTTCTGTGTTTTCTGAACTGAACCTAGGGCCATTTCTGTTGCGCCACTGAGCTGCTCCATATCCCCCAGCAGGCTTTGCTGTAACCAGTGCCAAGAAAAACAACCCAGGCTTTAAACCTGGAGAGGCCATATCCTGAAGCCTCAAAGCTCTGTTCATGCGTGTGTGGCTGTTTGTGTGTTTTAGCAGGAAGCGATTGGATCAGCATGCAGATGAGTTTGAGTGAGCGTTCGGGCACCTATGCGCAGATGTGTTTGTGATGAAAACAAGATTGAATGCATGCAGGCACAATGGAATCAGAGTTAAAACACTTGTGTGCACATGTGTTTACTTCCATAAATAGTCCGTGACAATTTTGTGCTCTTTTTTTGTTGACGCGTTTTAACGAGAACTGTACGTTCCCGAGTTCACGCCAGGTTAACGCAGAAAAGTCCAGAAGTGATTATGTCACAGTTAAAGAGACAAACTGCATCACATGATCAAGAAGCAGTAAAAATTCTCTCAGTCACATCTTTCCACTTAAATTTCTACATAGTAGATGCACAGTCAACACACTAGAAAGACAACCACTGTTTAGGTCTGTCTATAGAATGAGCTGCTCATTGTGCAATCATCAAAAAAACTGTGCTAAAACAACCACTGTATAGTTAACTGCAACTCAGCAATTATCTTATTGAGTCAATGTATTCTGCAGCAATTGTATCTTTTGTCTGAAGGTCACAACTAGTTTAGCAACTTTAATATTGAGAGCAGACCAATTTATCCTGCATAACAGATTCATACTCAGCTTGAACCCGTTAACACTTAACTGTTAAGCAACTTTACACCCTTTGTTCTATCGTATTAGTCTCTGCTGCCTGGAAGCAATGAAAGAAATCTTGTAGATCCCCCTCATAATCACACCCATGAAACAAAAGGAAAGAAACGTTTGCCTGCTGAGATCTCCAAGAAGGTTACCGAATTCTTCTGCATGACCAAACTGAAACTTCAATAAAAATTGAAAAATACTGAGTGTGACTCTTTGATATCAAAGTTAACTTTGAAGTTAAAAGTCTTTTAGCTTTGTAAGAAAATACGTGTATAGATGTGGCATAACCTCAGCCCTCAGGGGTAGGTACTGAGAAGGAAAGGAAATCGAGCAGGGTGGCTGTAGCTCGGGTGGTATCGTGAGTTGGTACAATCCTCTGCCTCACCACGCATCAAAGTGTCCTTGAACATGACATTGAATCTCAAGTTGACGAGCGTGTGTGCAGATGGGGAAGTGGGACATATATTGTAAAGCCCTTTATAGTGCTGCTAGGTTAAAAAGAGCGATGTAAGCGGAGGTCTTTTACTATTACAGAGATTCCCCATTGATTCCTTAACACAAACTGCTGACTGTTCTCTTTCTGGGACAAACTGTCTGCTACTCGCTTGTTGCTTTCCTGTTGCTTCAATAAAAGACTCAACAGTTTTACTCAGGATGCAGAGTTCACTGACAGATCTCTTGAGCTGTCTCTTTTCTCCCTTTAAGATTTCCACTCCAAACCAAATGAACTACCGGGTGGGAGTATATCAAATTTATACATCTGATGATTTTCTCAATGGCAGAAACATGCTTTCATCAGTAGGAGTATTTCTCTATAGCAAGCTCACTTCTGCAAATGAGCTCAGGGACTTTGGAAAGCCTGTGTTGCAAGATTTTAACAAAGTAGTGGGATTGTTTCCTGTAAGCTTCCTGCTGTACTTCAAAGGTAACTCTGGTTAGGGAAATATCTTAGATATAAACTGCAGCTGTGGAAGTGGACTTGACTCCCCACACACGCTGCATCCCTCTGTGTGGCAGAAACTCCTGCAAACTTTTCATTCATTTACATGACGGGAAGATTGATTATATCTATTTTGATATCAAAAGTGTTTTCAAACTGATTGAACAAATATGCAGAAGAAAATGGATGGATTTATTATCCATAAAGAGAAAGTATAAACAAAATGGT
>NW_005187447.1:1158835-1160119 GCF_000239375.1 Pundamilia nyererei
TTGATATCAAAAGTGTTTTCAAACTGATTGAACAAATATGCAGAAGAAAATGGATGGATTTATTATCCATAAAGAGAAAGTATAAACAAAATGGTTAAAAAATAATGGTCACTCATTAAAGGAATGCTCAATGTAGAACAGCAACCATGCCACTTTAGTCTGTCCGGCAATAAAGCTCCATTTGTAACACTGAGGATTTTACAGCACATTACAGCTGTGCAAAGGAAATTTCACAATTCTTGATACCAAAATCAGTAGATGATAGAAAATGAACTTTTTAACAAATGTAAATATGCCAGATTATAGCCTTTGGCTAATTTCCATCTGCAGACCCTCTGGCAGGTTGGTGTAACACAGAAGTTAGTAAAAACATACAGAGACACTATTTACAGACCATGTATATAGAGAAAAGGACAGAAACAGTGATCACATCATATTAGAACAAACAATGACAACAAGAATGGACAACAGAGGACAATATCAGTTATACTGGATAAACCCCAATATTGCACATGCCCTGAATGTCCTGATATTTCACTGACCAATTACACCAATAACTGTTTCCCTTTTTGTAACGCACTAACTCTATTTCACGTCCACCATATAATCATGATTATGACCAACATTGTATTTTGTAAGAATTACGCTGTGTTCCAGTTACCATGGAACTTGGATCTCGAGTAAGTCAGTAAGTCAAAGTAAGTCAAAAATGCACAACAGTGGCAGCACAGACTAAAAGTTTACAGTTTTACAACCATTTATGTTCAGTGCCGCCATCTTGGATTGCCAACTGGTTTTGTTGGTCTGCTACAACTTTCTGAATGGGAAATCAAAGTTGAGGGGGTGTGCCACAAAATAATTCTGTCTGATCTGATCTGACTCTGGCAATAAAAAAGATCACGTGAAGTAATGCATTAAAATATAAAATGCTTGATGTTAGCCAACATAATGTTATTGTGGCTAACATGACAAATTATCCAAATTACAACATTTACTCTAACTATTAGCTGGATTAAGTTCATGCCAAACATCTCTACTGGATTAAAGTCTGGACTTTGACTTGAGCACTCCAAAATCATCATGGACTTGCTGGTGGGTTTCTAATCATTGTCCTGCTGCTTAATCCATGTCCATGTCCTTGAGCTTCAGGATGTGAACTGATAGTCAGACACTCTCCTTCAGGATTTTTTGGTAGAGAGCAGAATTCAGAGTTCCATCAGTTATTGCAAGTCACCCAGGTCCTGAAGCATCAAAGCAGCCCCAGACCTTTACACATCCACCACC